>NW_012102787.1:3414571-3438324 GCF_000951045.1 Mandrillus leucophaeus
TATATATATATCCCTTTTAAATCAGTTTAAATAGAAAGAGAGTTTATTGGAAAAATACATGGAAATCTCCTAGAACTCTAAATTGGGCAACACAGCCAGGCCTCAAGAGAGACAAGAACCAGGTACAGATATTAGGAATCAAAGCTTATTTTTGTTCTCTCTCTCCACATGTTCTTTCATCTCTGCTTCTCTCTGCACTTCTCTCTCTGCTCTCTCTCTCCAAATACTAGCGTCCTCTCTTATACTAGCATCCTCTCTTCACTTGCACATGCATGGGCCAAACATAGCTGCCCACATCTTATTTGTTTTTCCAAAACAAACAAAAAATTATAGTGACAACAATGAAATTTTGTTGACATTTTTGCAAGTCCCTTTAGTGGCTTGCTTAATAAATGACAATTGAATCCCTACATCTGCTTCTACATTCAATCTGCTGTGATATATTATTTTGGTTGATGTATATAAAGAAAATTCAGTCTCACAGAGACATGTAGCTTAAAAAGAGTAAAGTATTTACGGATAATTTTTGATAATACACCAAAACTCAACACGTGGTAGTTTCTTAAAGTTTAATTGCAATGTGGAATCTGAATTCATATAAAAGAAATTGTCTTTTTTACCATAATATTAAAATCCACTAGTCTGTCTTGCACTTTGATTAGATCTTTCACCTGCACATTTGTCATTCATAAAATATTGGTTCACTGAGTTACACATCTCATCTTCCTAATGTTGGCACATTTTATAAATATATTTCTTAAATCTCATTTGTTGATATCACCACTGATCCCATCAGAAAGGTCTTTAAGTATTGAAAAGCTAGCAGGCTCACAGCGACAGACACAACTTTTACAAAATGCTAGTTTTCATTTGGAAACACAAATTTTAACACTGGCACCAAAATAAAATGTTGTTGGTTGTTTTTCTTGAAGTGACAGGATAGTTTGGTTCATTTTCAAGAAAATGTCTGCCAAATACCTGGGTTTGAGAAATCATAGTTTATGCAGTCAAGTAGTAATGGTACTCCTTGAAAAAAAGCCATTAGTTTTAGTTCACAATTCAAGCAATCACTTAAGTGGTTTTCCCAGACAATTGCCTACTTCAGCGTGCAGTAGATATGCTGTATGCATTTCTTCCATTTCATCACACAGAATGTGAAAAAGACATGTACCCAAAAGTCAACTTTTAATGAAATTAATTACTTTTATTGCTTCATCAAGGACATTATTAAATAACACTAGCTTTTGCTTTTATTTTTTCCTTATTTTTTCTTACTGCGAGTGCATGGTAGTGAGGAATGTAACAACTACAGTAAGTACTATTGCCTTGATTCATGCTAAGATGCCAGCAGTATTCCCCATCACTGCTGTTATTCCATATGTGAAAAAGCACACTTTAAAAAAAAAAGGCAGCCAGGCATGATGACTCAAGCCTGTAAACCCAGCACTTTGGGAGGCCAAGGCGGGTGGATCACAAGGTCAGGCATTCGAGACCACCCTGGTCAACACGGTGTAAGCCTGTCTCTACTAAAAATAAAAAAATTAGCCGGGCATGGTGGTGTGCGCCTGTAATCCCAGCTACTCGGGAGGCTGAGGCAGGAGAACTGCTTGAACCCAGAAGGCAGAGGTTACAGTGAGCCAAGATGGCACCACTGCACTCCAGCCTGGGTGACAGAGCGAGACTCCATCTTAAAAACAAAAAGAAAAAAGAAAAAAAAAAAGTCAAACATCCTCTTAGCATTGTTATCAAACTGGTTTTAACTTCTTGGACCCCATGAAAGAGTCTCGGGGTCCCCAGGGGACCACATTTTGAGAACTGAAATTCTAAACCATTCAAATTCAAGTTTCTGTTTTTGTTTTTGTTTTATTTGAGACAGGGCCTTGCTCCGTTGTCCAGACTGGAGTACAGTGGCACAATCCTGGCTCACTGCAGCCTCAACCTTCTGGGCTCAAGCAATCCTTTCACCTCAGCCTCCTGAGTAGCTGGGACTGCAGGCGTGCACCACCATATCTGGCTAAATTTTTATTTTTGCAGAGACACGGTCTCACTATGTTGCCCAAATTGGACAATTTAAGAGATTAATAAAATCCTTTGGTCCCAATTTCCATACCCAGATAGGAAAAATTTACATGGCCCAGCTTAGGTTAAGTGTCTGCCCCGGCCCTCAGTATGGATAAGTGTGTGATCATGTGGCCCACTGTCCACTTAACAAGGATTATGGGACCAAACACTGGGAAAAGGAGTGAACAAATCTGGCAGAGCCAAGATTCAGGATAGGGTGGGGTTAAGCACCTCCACGAGCTTAAAAAAGGGTTGGAATGACCAGGGAATTCAGCAGGAATAGATCTTGGAACCTTGCCAGAACACTATTAACAACTGAAGTGTGTTTACTTTTACAGATTCCAAAATGCTTTCACACGCATCACCTCATTTAATCCTTCCAACAGGCCTGTGAGATAAGCATCGTTCCTACCACTCTACAAATACAGAAACAAAAGCTTAGACTGGGCTGGGGTGGCTCACTTTGCCCCCCAGCACTTTGGGAGGCCAAGGTGGGCAGATCGCCTGAGGTCAGGAGTTTGAGACCAGCCTGGCCAACATGGTGAAACCCCATCTCAACTAAAAGTACAAAAAAAAAATTAGCTGGGTGTGGTGGCAGGCGCCTATAATCCCAGCTACTCAGGAGGCTGAGACAGGAAAGTCGCTTGAACCTGGGAGGCAGAGGTTGCAGTGAGCCGAGACCGTGCCATTGCACTCCAGTCTGGACGAGAGTGAAACTCTGTCTCAAAAAAAAAAAAAAAATAGAAATTAGATCTTTGGACTTTAAGCAAAGGACTCACTCACCTCCAGCACAGCTGTCTGCCAAGCTGCGGAAATTACACTCTAGGTGATCAACCGGTGCTCAAGAATTTGGAAGAAGCATCCTGTACCTGGTGAGGGTGGGGGTAAAAGAAGAAAGACTGAGGGCTCACTGCCTAGAAGTTAAAGTTCAGAAAAGGGAATGGGGCCAGAGAGTCAGGGATTCCCCACTTTCCTGAATTCTGGACAACTGGGTGCAGTGAGGACCCTGTGGTCTAACTCATGTGAAGTCACTCCACCAACTCTCACGGGTAAGGAGCCTTCATTCCATGCCATCGTCACTACCAGTAAAGTGCAACTTTATGTGAGAAAAGAACACTGCTTTTGAAGAATCAAGTGTGAAAGTGTTATTTTTCTATTAATTATCTAATGTGAATTATTGTGCTCAGACTAGGAACTAAAGCTTAGACTTTGTTACATTATTAACATTTCTTTTCTACAGTAGACCAGCTGGAGGGCCTCCCACATGAGAAAGAAATGTCCAGTCTAAACAGAGAGGCATCCATTTAGGGAGCCTGACTTTGAACCTTTCCCTGACACAATCCAATTTCCCCTAACCCCTTTCACCCAGCATGGGTTTCTAGAATATTATTCCAAGTGTGCTGAGCCAAGAGGAAATGAAGATTAAAGTTAAGAAGGAAACCAACAGTTTGCTTTTAAAATACACAAGCAAAGTCTGGCTTTTCATAAGAGATCCAGGCTCTGAGTTCCAAAGCAAATCCAGTGAAATACCACCATGGAAGGGAATTGATAATTTCCCAGAATTAGGGGTCCAATATGGGAATCACGAGCAACTTGTGAATGTTGAGATCTGAAATGTAGCTGGTCCAAATTGAGATTACACTGTACATGGAAGATACACATCAAATTTCGAAGACAGTACAAAAACAATGTAAAATACCTTATTAATAGTTTTACATTGATTACATGTTGAAATAATATTTTAGATATATTGAGTTAAATAAAACATATTATTCAAGTCAAGTTCACCTATTTCATTTACATCTTTAACGTGGCTACTATATAATTTAAAATTCTGTATGTGTCTCATGTTGTATTTCTGTCAACAGCACTTGCCTGTAGGGGTCAATTAAACAGCCCTGCTAACCCCTCCACATTCAGCAGTTCCTCATTTTTATTCAGAATCACATCATTTTGTTTTCTCATTAATTTTTAAATTCCTACTTACATTTTGATAAAAAGTAATTTTGAAGGGCAACTTAAATTTAGGCAAATCGAGATAAAAAAAATTAGAAGAGGGAAAAGAAAAGATCCAAAGCCCAAGATCTCTTGGTTTATTGAGAATGTTAAAAAAGAAAAAAAAAAAAACCTGCTCATCTATTTCCCTCTCTTGATAAAGGCAGGGATGTACTTACTCTACATGACAAATTGCTGTCCCTCCTAGAAAATAAATAATGTAATCATGATAGATTAGTTCCTATTTGACATTCATTAAAAATGAGTCTGTTGAATTTAAGATCTCCCACCACATATTAGCAGATGCTCAAAAAGCTAGAACGAATTACCAGCTAAATGCTATGACTTTGTGAAAATAAATCTCAGTAAGTTGTTACCCAGGGAATTAAATTACGGTAAACAGGGAGAATGGAAGGGAGATGAGGTGGGGGTTGTGATGGGAAGCTTTTAGTTGCTGTGCAACTACTCAGTCACATTCAAATATTTTAGAAAAGTTAAATGGTATTTGGGAAGTCTAGAGAAATTTTACGTCTTTGCCTCTAGCCTTAAACAAACCTTCACTTTAGCAGACTTGAAGGTTAGGATAAAGGTTAACAAAGAACCAGGCTAATCATTTGGTGACACTAGCTGGAATACAGAGCAATACCATAGAAACCCAAGGGTTGGGGAAATGCGGAGCAGTGGCAAAACTTGTTGCAATTCTCTACAGGATCATGAGATTGCACCTCCCAGGTTCCTACTCTCTCAAAGATGACCTTCCCCAACGGCTCCCAGGAGTGACTCATTGCTTTCCGTTGAGCCTCTCCACCTCTCCACACTCATCAAGGGCTGAATACTCACTTTATTGAACAAAGCAGGAAAACATGAATCCAGATGGAAGTTCAAATCTTTATTAACCAATCCTCCCAGCTTTGCTTTTACCCATCCTTTATCCTGTCCCTGGAGAGGATTCCTCCTTTTTTATTGTTTCCTACTGCCTGCTGGATTTGCTCAAGGTATGTGAACTGCTGTGCAGTTTTCCCACCTGATCCATCTTTGGCAACCTCCAGGTAGCATTTTCCAGCACCATAACCCTTCTCCTCCTGCCTGTGTCTGTGATCCCTCCCGGCTCCCTGGGTAATGACCCTAGTTTGCAAGTTACTGCCTGTGAATGGGCTGGAGTTTTGTTAGGATGTTTTGAAATGATGAAACCAATCCCTCCCGCAAGGAAACTGACTCAGCAAAGATTATTACAAATGTCGCACATTTTACAATCATGGGAAAGGGAAATTAGAATTGAGATTCATTCAGAAGACCCCACTTGTCAGAATTATGCAACTGATTTTAAAATATTTTAAAGAAACCATTAGCAAAATAAAAATACTCCTTAAATTTAAATGGGTATGGGCTACAAATATACTTAAATCTGTACAAACACAAATTTTAGCACCTAAACACATACTTTCAAAGTATGCTGCAAAATGTATACAATTAATCTTAACTCACGCTAAGATAAGGAAATCAGTATTAACAATCCTCCTACATTTTTCAAATGGAGAAACTTTGCCACAGTATGGTTTTACAAAGTGTCCAAAAGCACAGAGAACAAGCAAGAATTAGCCACGGTTGCTTATTGAGGGCCAACACCAGACAAAAGATTATGGAGGCAAAAAAAAGAAAGAGGAAAAAAAGAGGGTCGGGGGATACACGGAAAAAAGAAAGAAACCACCCTGAAACCTAAACCGTTCCCTGGAGTAAACACGAGCCCAAAGTTTTCTTTCACAGAAAGCTCATCCTTGAAATAAGTGCAAAGAGTACATTCATACAAATGGACCAAATTGGACCAGTGGGTTCTAGAAGACATTCTTTCTTGCCTGAGAGTACCCTGTCTTAGCCCACATTGTCTTTTGCAGAGCTTTCTTTCCTTCTTCCAAAACATTTTTCTCTTTTTACAGTTCTTTACTTGAATAGCTGTGGGAGACATTATAGGCTGGTAGCTAAGAACAGAAGAATCAGAAAACAGTGGGCTCAAAACCTGGTTCCACTGCTTACTAGCCATGCTGAATGTGGAAAAATTCTTAACCTTCTAAAATTGCTCCTTTATCTATAAAATGGGATGATAATGGCATCTACTTCTTAGGATTGCCGAAATGATTCAGCAACATAATATTCATAAAATGTTTAGCATGGTCCCTGATCTGTTCTCAATAAATGATAATAATTACCATAATTCTGTCTTAAAACAAGAAATTCCAGCTTCTCAGACAACAACAAGGAGAGCAGCCAAAACATACACTGAAAGGTTTTAAGGGATTTTAAGAAATTCTGCCGGGCACGGTGGCTCATTCCTGTAATCCCAGCACTTTGGAAGGCCCAGGCAGGCAAATCACCTGAGGTCAGGAGTTCAAGACCAACCTGGCCAACATGGTGAAAACCCATCTCTACTAAAAATACAAATATCAGCCAGGCATGGTGGCGGGCGCCTGTAGTCCCAGCTACTCTGGAGGCTGAGGCAGGAGAATGATTTGAACCCAGGAGGCAGAGGTTGCAGTGAGCTGAGATTGTGCCACTGCACTCCAGCCTGGATGACAGAGTGAGATTCCATCTCAAAAAAAGAAAAAATTCTAAGTTGGTTTGCAAGTTTGGAACCATGTGAGAAACAGACATAGAAATCAGACAGATGGAGATCAGAACATCAATTTGGTTACCAGTAAGAGCATGGATAATAGAACATGCCTTTAATGAACAGCCACAGCAGGCTTGTATGGCTTTACCTCTGACTTAAGACAAGGCCCACCACAAGCCTGTTCCTCAAGGGCAGGCCCCTTAAACCACAACAGAGAGCAGAATAGGCAGGCAGAAAAGAAGAGGCTGTGTAGAGCATGCTCAGTTTTTCCTTCCAGGGATGGAGAGAGGCCAAGAGTATAACTAACTGAAGTTCTTCCACAGGGAAAGATAAAGAGTAGAGAGAATGTTCTCACCCTACCCCATCCCCAACGAGAAAGTATTTTCTTATTGGGGTTGCTCTACAAAAAATGCCTTGACTCCCCTGTCCTGCCAAGACATCTTCCTGCCCTAGTGTTCTTCTTTTCTTGTCCCTTCTTCTCCTCCATAGTATGATTCTCCAGGTTTGTTCAGGTTCAGATCAACACTCCCATATTCTGCTCCTTGAATTCTGTCCTGATGCAGTAATAACATACAAAGATATTCATTTGCAAAGACTTTAATTTTCATAGTCCTTTGCTCCTCACAGTATGTTCTCACAACATAATGAGAGTAAAAATATACCAAAAAGACAGGAACCTGGAAAATATCGTATTCAGTCATCCAATCATTTCTGAGTACCCGATATGTGAATTTAGGGTGCTGTGAATGTGGCTGTGAACAAGACAAAATCCTGCCTTTTTCCCATGGGTCTTCCACTTCATGTGGGAGAAACAGGGAAGGCTGTCCAAAGAGGTTTATCTTCACCTGCATGGAATAAACCAAAGACCTAAGTTCCCTCCCACCTCTTCCACCAACTGCCTGTGTGACAAAGTTTCTCTAGGTCTTCATCAAACAAGGTGATAAAATTAGAAAAAGAGGCTGCTGATTAAAAGTTCTCAAAGGTTTCCCTCTTCCTTGGGTCTTTGCAAAGAGAGTCTCTTCCAGACAGTGGTGAGATCAAATACAAACATAGCTCACTTAGCAGATGTCCGAGGTAGACACTGCTGGGAAACAAAGGAATCCACAAGTCAGATACCACTTACTTTTATTTTAAACAAAATTCCTTCAAGCTCAGTGATCCTTTTTCTAAAGCCAAAGCGGATGGTGCTGCAAATTGAAAGAAGAAACTATAGATGCAAGGACAGAAGGAAGAAGCGAAAAATCATAATGGAAATGTTTGACTTAAATATTCCTATAAAACCTTACCAGGCAGAGGAAAAACAGAAGGGGAAATATATGTTTTCAAGAAAATTAAAATTAGAAATATTTGGTGCTTTAAGGAGTAAATTTCTCTATTCTGGAATATTAATCTGTATTCCCTCATATGCAATTTACCCAGTGAATTTGAGGTTGATTTCTTTCCCAGAAGTTGCAAGCTCAAACGCTTCATGAGTCAAACAAGTAACAAATATGTAAAGTGGCTGAGGGGGTTCAAACTCAAAACACAAAAAAACTCAAACTCAGAGCTGTTTTAAAATTATCGAGGTCAGATTTGTGATCCCATCTTTTTTTTTTTTTTGAGACAGAGTTTCGCTCTTGTTACCCAAGCTGGAGTGCAATGGCGTGATTTGGCTCACTGCAACCTCCACCTCTCGGGTTCAAGTGATTCTCCTGCCTCAGCCTCCCAAGAGCTGGGATTTCAGGTGCATGCCACCACGCCTGGCTAATTTTTTGTATTTTTAGTACAAACGGGGTTTCACCATGTTGGCCAGGCTGGTCTCGAACTCCTGACCTCAGGTGATCTGCCCCCCCCTTCAGCCTCCCAAAGTGCTGGGATTACAGGCATGAGCCACTGTGCCCAACCTTGTGACCCCTATCTTAATCAATGTTTAGGAGAGAGAAAGATACCCCCTGAACTTGACAGTAAGGTCACCCTCTGAGAGTGACCCTAGTAGGAATCAACACATAACAGATGAGATGAACCATGAATAGAAATCACCTGTCCTGTAATTGGTCGGTAAATGTATAGTTGAGAAGATCCACTCTCTCTAGTCTTAGTCAAGGTAACTAGGGTAAAGTCTCAGGGAGACAAGACTGATTGAAATTAATGAGGCAGGAAGGGAAATTGCTGGGTTGCCTTTCCTACAACCATTCCTTTCCTCTTCTTCACCGAACCTGCCTCCTATAAGAGGCTGTGAAAATGTTAGATACTGCCATTCACAGCCTCTCTTGCAGCTAAGAGTAAAAAGGTGATCCTGTTCTAGCCAAGAAAACATGAGGGGAAATCTGCAGAGCACCATCTGGAAAATGTATTCTCTGTGATAATAATAACCACAAGAAGAAAGTTTATCCCTTTGCTATGCACAGAGATTAAGGGGGAAATGGAGACTCTTCAAAGAAAGCACAGGCAAAAACCACATAATTTGAACTTCAAAAGGGTTATTACAAATCTATGTTTACTTTTGGAGAATGCCTTATAGATCAAAGGTTGTATCTAACTCTGTAAACACTCCAAATCAAACACTACATAAAATTTAAAAATCATGAAACCAGGTTTGGAAAAAATAAAAATTCCAACAGAAAACTATCACACTCACTCAGAAAAGAGTTGACAGTGAAGAGTTTGCTCTGGGACACTGAAGATCCCCAGAGAGGCCTAGAATCTTTATGAAGATGCTCCAGCTGAATTAGATATCCTGTTTACAGCAAATATTATGATGGATTTTGCAACTGCAGTTGATTATCTCTGTCAAAGTATTAGGTCAAAGCAAAATATAGTAAAATTTTAACCACTTCTTCAGCTTTCTCCACATGAAAAAGGAATAGCAAGAGACCATTCCAACATAAGAGTCACCTGTTATTTGCCACTTCAGATCCTCTTAGCCTTACCTTTCTCTGTGGCCTCTGACCTCTTGTTCCAGCTCAGCCCATATTGTGGCAGCCAACTCTGTGTAAATTTCAACCAACTTCACTCAGTGTGTGCCAATAGCACCTCACTTCATGCACACCTCCGACATCCTTTCCTGCAGCTTTCCAGCTGATGCTGGGTATGAGACCCCATGGAACAAACAGTGTCTGCATATGTACATTCAGGGAGTGCAGGGGGATTAACACCCGCTGGAAAGATTCTTTGACCAAAGGGAAACAGGAGCCAACAAATAATTCTCCCTTTAACACATCGGAGGACTGTCCTGCAATTACATATATCCTTTTCAATAACATTTCCCCAAGATCAAGGGATCAGTTGCTCTTAACAGCCATCCTCCAACTGCATTTCCCTCCTTCCCTGCCTCACTCTACTTTTCTCTTATTCCTGATTCCTACTAGGGAATTGCACTCCCTAATAAAGTTGTAGCACATAAGCCTTCGCCTCAGGCACTGCTTTCTAAGCAACAAAAGCTCAGAATGTATTCGTTTTCTTATTAGTGTATAACAAATTACCACAAACTTTGTTGCAGAAAACAATCCCTGTTTATTAGTCAGGTCACAATTCTGTAGGTCAGTCTACCCCAGTGCAATTGGGTTTATAGCTCAGGTTTACACAAGACTGAAATCAAGGTGTAGGCTGAGTTGTGTTCTCATCAGGAGTTCAGAATCCTCTTCCAAGCTCACCTGGTTTGCGCAGAATTCAATTCCTTGCAGTTGTAGGGCAGAGGTTCCCATTTCCTTGCTGGCTATCAGCTGGGGCCTGTTCTGAGCTCCCAGAGGCTACCTGCATTCTTTATTACAGGACCCCCTCATCTTCACAGCCAGCAATGGCACACTGAATCATTCTTATGCTTCAAATCTCTCTTATCCCAGCCAGGCACGGTGGCTCATGCCGTTTATCCCAGCACTTTGGGAGGCCAAAGTGGGTGGATCACCTGAGGTCAGGAGTTTGAAACCAGTCTGGCCAACATGGTGAAACTCTGTCTCTACCAAAGAAAAAATAAATAAATAATACAAAAAATTAGCCGTGCATGGTGGCAGATGCCTGTAATCCCAGCTACCCAGGAGACGGAGGCAGGAGAATCACTTGAACCTGGGAGGCAGAGGTTGCAGTGAGCAGAGATTGCACCATTGCACTATAGCCTGGGCAACAAGAGCAAACTCTGTCTCAAAAAAAAAAAAAATCCCTCTTACCTCTTGATATCTGACCCCTAGACCCAGATTTAAATGACTCACGTGATCAGTTCAGAACCACCTGGATAATCATCCTATCTGAAGCTCCACTGACTTGGAATTCTAATCACGTTAGCAAAATTCCTTTGGCCATATAATGTAACATACACCCTCACCCTTGAAGGGAAGAGGATTATACAAAAGCAAGAGTCATTGGGGATCATCTTAGAATCCTGCCTATCAGACAGTTGGTATCAAGGGGTGACCCTTGAGAGCAAACCCTTAGGATGAGATTTTGGTGCTAGATTACTCAGAAATCTGAAAGCAATAGGGTTTCCAGTATTAGTGGTAAGTGAGGTGGAAGTTCCCAGCACGCAATGATATTGCAAGTACTGTGTTTCACCTGAAATTAATTGATATTAGGTGGCGATAGAAGGTGAGGCAATGAGATATGCAATGGCTGTGGTACTTAAAAAGTATGGGAGCAGTTATGACTGAAAATTGTGGAATGGCCTTACTGCTATTAACAGAATCAAAAGCCTTGAAAAAAGAAAATGATAGACTCAGGACAAACTACTACCAATTCAAAGCTTGCTTTGAAAGCCAGAGGGCCACTGAGATAATTTTAAAAATATGTTTATCTCCTGTCACCAAAGGGCAAAGCTGCTAGGGAGACAAGCGCTGTGCCTCATTCTTAGTGGTAGCGGGTGTGAGGTGCAACCTCTCATTTTTTATCTTGGAAGGGATGACCTGGCATGCTCCAGACCACTGGATCCCTACAAACTTCACCAATGTAACAAGCTCCTGAATATTCATGAGATTTATCTCCCACTCTCTAGTACACATGATTCTACTAGGACATTGTTGGTACTTGCCACTCTTTGTTCCTCAGGTCCATTTAGTAAGATGCCATATGGTGATCTGATAATTGTCAACATGACTGAAGCCCCTATAATAGAAAGCAGAGCATTTACATAGTTCTGGGCCACATGAATGTGTACTGCTGTTCTTCCCATGAAGGTGAATTACTTCGGATCTTTCCTTTTAAGGGGATTGAGAAGTATGAATTCACTAGATTAATAGCTGCTTGTCAAGTGCTAGAGGTTGGGTTGATCTGAATCAGTAAACATACCATATACAAGAGAGCAGGTATAGTTGGGATTAATAACCAGTTAAGTCTATGGAAGTCTACGCTCTGTCATGATCCATCCAGATTTTGCAGGAAACATGCAGGTAAAATGAAAGGAGGAAATGACGGTAACCATAACAACTGTATCTTTTAGGTCTTTCATAGTGGTGCCAATCTCTGCAATTCCTTCTGGTATGCACTATGCTTCTGATTTATAATCTTATCTGATGGGGCACAACAGTGGGGAGGAGTAGTTTCAGAAGCTTCCACTTGGCCTTTTTAAAATTCTAATGGCCCAAACTCTACTGATTAGATGAGGATTCTTCTAGTGCTAGGTATATCTCTAATGCCCTCAGGAACTGAGAAATAACAAGATCGGGTCACAGACCCATTGGACCCACTATAAGATAGATATGGGCCAGAAGTCCATTTAACACATGGTCCCTAAAATCACACACACTATCTGGAGGTGCATGACAGAGTCTGGGGTTCCCTGGTGTCAGTGTCCACCTAAATCTCTTGTCTAAAAATATTGGAATCTGAGTCTTCTCTTTTTCCCAGTGTAGTTACTCTGACAAATGTCTACAGGTGTTTCCACAAAATGAATGAGGGAAATATTTACCTATCCACTTGTGTTATAAAGTCCTTCCACAAAAAGACTAGTTCTCCCCTTCAAACAAAGGGATCTGGATCTTTGAGTTACTTAAATCTAGCAACAGGGTGAGGGACCATAGTTATCTTTTGCAGTGCCTAAAATTAGCCTTCTACTTAACAGCTTTCTTTTTTTTAGATTAGCAAGTTGCATTACATCCTAATTAGCTATCTATCTCATTCCTAGGAACACTATGATTTATTAGGCAATCACTAGAGAAATCTGCAAGCTAGGGTGCCCTGTTTGCCACACTAGTCTTGTTTTCTTTTGATGGTTCTCTTTTTCCTCCTGATAGCTAAGTACCAACATCTGACCTCTACCATTCTGGAATACCATCATCCCCATTTTGATACTATAAGATACAATTCCATGGCAATATGGCCTACAGAAGAGGACCACCACTGAGTTTCTCCAAGACAGGTCTCCTGTAACTGATGAATTCCTTACTGCCTTAATGAAGGGAATCTTCTCAGAGCCCTCAGGGCAACATAATCAGAGGATGAATGTTCAGCTTTTCCCTGATCTTCTGAAGATACACTCCTCAGTGTCATACCAAGGAAATTCGGTGTCTTCACCAAATCTTCATTGGTCCTTCAGTTCATTATTGTATCCAGCTTTGGTTCAGGGCATCAAACAGATTATTTAGATGGCCTTACATGTCCTTTGACAGGCCTGGTGGCTCATGGCTGTAATCCCAGCACTTTGGGAGGCTGAAGTGGGCAGATCACTTGAGGTCAGGAGTTCAATACCAGCCTAGTCAACATGGTGAAACCCTGTCTTCACTAAAAATACAAAAGTTAGTCAGGCATGGTGACACGTGCCTGTAGTCCCAGCTACTTGGGAGGCTGAGGCAGGATAATCGCTTGAACTCAGGAGGGGAGGCTGCATGAGCTGAGATTGTACCACTGCACTCCAGTCTGGGCAACAAAGAGAGGCTCCGTCTTTTTTTAAAAAAAAAAAAAAAAAAGTGACCTTACATGTCCTTCAAATAACATTGAATCCCCAAGTTTATAAGTTCCCAGTAAACCCTACCCTATCCAGACTTATATTCTGCTCTCCATAGCCCAATTCCCTCAAGATTTACTCCCTCATGTTCCTCTAGTCCCTGCTCATACATATTAATCAGATACAGAAATTCTTCCAGTGCATATTTTTCTCCTGGAGCAAGAACTCTGCATCTCTGTTTGAGCTGTGCTGACACCTGACCCTTGTTACTGACCCACAGGCAATGAGAGGTAGCAGGGGTGGCTCTTGAGAAGAGGCACCTGCCTCAGGCAAGCTCAGTACATAGTCTCCAAGCAAGTGGCGGCTCCTCTCCTTAGCAATGAGAAAGGAGTTTTTTTTTTCTTTTTGGTTTTTTTTTTTTTTTACCATCCCAAAAGTTTAAGAGGATTTGAAAGATTCAAGATTCTCAGGCTTGGGCACCCAAATATTCCTATCCTAGATATCAGGGTTGCACTCGTTGCCTATCAGAATCCCGACTTTGACATGAGAGACCAGGCAAAGCTGCAGGCAGAATTGCCAAAGTTACAATTCTGCCTTCCTTACAGTTAAATCCTAGTCCTAATATTCAGCAGTCTTCCCTGCAACTACAGAAGATTAGTCTCCTTAAATTCTACCATGGAAGTCTTCTGTCCCACACCTGTGTTATCCCTTTCTGAAGGTCTCCAAAGCAATCCATAAAAGCCACACAACTTCACAGTCTTTATAATTCTCACTGTTCCTGTACCATTCAAGTGAATAACAACCATGTAACTTAGTGCTTCTCCTTCCACTGATATCTCATCCCAATTTACCATAAATGAGTTTTAGTAATTTTGATGTGATCACATGCCAGGATTTATCACCATCCACATAATACCTGTAATGGGGTTTTTATTGCCATCTGACCAGTGAGTGACCCAGCTCTAAATTCCCATGATGACAGCTTGCTTTCTAGTGTCATTTCTGATACTGTCTCACCCCCGGTTTGCCTGAGACTTGGACCCAAAACAAAGTCTGGGTGCAGGTGGTTATTTGGGAAGTGATCCCAATGAGCAGGATTGAGGAGCAAGAGGGTGAAATCGCCCAAGATGCATCTCAGAACTATTTGCCAGGTACAAAAGATGGAAGCTTTTGTTCATTGGCTCCCATCCCCAACTGGTCAGAGATGACCTCATGAATATTAACTCCCTTGAACTTCTTGTTTACCCTGCATGAGTGTCCAGAAATTCTGTGGATACCACCACTCAGTGTTAGAGAAGCTCTAGGGCAGGAACCAGAGGCTAAAATAAGGCACTATCAGAATAAGACTGCATGCAGCTAGTCTAAACCTACGAGAACTAATCACCAAAGCAATGCCTAGAGTAAGAGGTGGGGCCAAAAGGATGTAAGATGCACACAAGAAGTGTTCAAAATTATTATATTTGATAAACTCAAGCCAAGGTGATTCAGACCAAAAATACTTATGTGTGGGGCTGGACATGGTGGCTCACACCTGTAATCCCAGCACTTTGGGAGGCCTGGCGGGAGGACTGCTTGAGTTCAAGAGCTCAAGACCAGCCTAGACAACATAATGAGACTCCGTTTCTACCAAAAAAAAAAAAAAAAAAAGAAAAAGAAAAATAGCCAGACATGGTGGCATGTGCCTATAGTCCCAGCTATTCAGGAAGCTGTGGTGGGAGGATTGCTTGAGTCCAGGATGTCCAGGCTGCAGTGAGCTGTGATCACCCCATTACACTCCAGCCTGGGTGACAGAGTGAGACCCTGTCTCAAAAAGAAAAGAAAACGAAAAAAAAAAATACTTGTGTGTGTAAGAATGCTGAATCCTAGCCAGGTGCAGTAGCTCACGCCTGTAATCCCAGCACTTTGGGAGGCCGAGGTAGGCAGATCACAATGTCAGGAGTTCAAGACCAGCCTGGCCAGCATGGTGAAACCCCAACTCTACTAAAAATACAAAAATTAGCCAGGCGTGTTGCTGCGTGCCTGCAGTCCCAGCTACTCAGGAGGCTGAGGCAGAAGTGCTTGAACCCGGGAGACAAAGGTTACAGTTAGCCGAGATGGTGCCACTGCACTACAGCCTGGGTGACAGAGTGCCACTCCGTCACCAACCCTCGACTAAAAAAAGAAAGAAAGAAAGAAAGAAAAATACCAGAAAAATCACTGGCTTCTTTTCGCTATTTTTGAAAACACTTGAAAATGTTGAAATGTCTTACCTCATAGAAGCAAGCATTAGGAGACGGGAATGAGAGGTGACAGCATGCTAGCAGCCCTCACTCTTGGAGCCTCCTCGGCCTCGGCATCCACTCTGGCAGCGCTTGAGGAGCCCTTCAGCCCACCAAGGCATTGTGGGAGCTCCTCTCTGGGTAGGCCGAGGCTGGCGCCAGCTCCCTCTGCTTACCGTGAGGTGCGGAGGGAGAGGTGCGGGCGCGCTGCGTGCGGCGCTCGCGGGTCAGCGTGAGTTCCGGGTGGGCATGGGCTCAGCGGCCCCGCACTCGGAGCAGCCAGCCGACACCGGCGGCCGGGGCAGTGAGGAGCTTAGCACCCGGGCCAGCAGCTGCAGAGGGTGCCCCGGGTCCCCCAGCAGTGCCAGCCGGCCAGCACTGCGCTCCATTTCTTGCTGGGCCTCAGCTGCCTCCCAACGGGGCAGGGCTCGGGTCCTGCAGCCCGCCACGTCCGAGCCTCCCCTCTGCCTTGGGCTCCTGCCCAGCCCGAGCCCCGCGACCAGGGCCGCCCCCTGTGCTGCGGAGTCGGGTCTCATTGACAGCCCAAGGGTTGAGGAGTCCCAGCGCGGGACTGGGGGGCAGCTCCCCCTGCAACCCCCTTGAGGCATCCACTAGGTGAAGCCAGCTGGGCTCCTGAGTCTAGTGGGAACTTGGAGAACCTTGTTGTCTAGCTAAGGGATTGTAAATACACCAATCAGCACCCTATGTCTAGCTCAAGGTTTAGTAAATACACCAATCAGTACTCTGTGTCTAGCTAAGCTAGTGGGGACTTGGAGAACTTTTCTGTCCAGCACTCTGTCTAGCTAAAGGATTGTAAATGCACCAATCAGTACTCTGTGTCTAGCTCAGGGTTTGTAAATACACCAATCAGCACTCTGTGTCTTGCTCAGGGTTTGTAAATACACCAATCAGCACTCTGTGTCTAGCTCAGGGTTTGTAAATACACCAATCAGCACTCTGTCAAAAGGGACCAATCAGCTCTCTGTAAAATGGACCAATCAGCAGGATGTGGGTGGAGTCAGATAAGGGAATAAACGCAGGCTGCCAGAGCCAGCAGTGGGTCACCTGCTACACTGTGGAAGCTTTGTTCTTTTGCTCTGCAATAAATCTTACTGCTACTCTCTCTTTTCGTTTATGCTGCGTTTATGAGCTGTAACACCGTGAAGGTCTGCAGTTTCATTCCTGAAGTCAGCGAGACCGCGAACCCACCAGAAGAAACTGCAGCCACAAATGAACATCTGAAGGAACAGACGCCAGACACACCATCTTTAAGAACTGTAACACTCACTGTGAGGGTCTGCAGCTTCATTCTTGAAGTCAGCGAGACCAAGAACCCACCAATTCTGGACACAGAGAGAAGTCAAGTCCAGTATATTATTGTAGTTTTAAAACTATCTACAGCTGGGTGTAGCAGCACATGCCTAGTCCCAGCTATTCAAGAAGCTGAGGTGGGAGGATCACCTGAGCCCAGGGAGTCGAGGGTACAGTAAGTCGTGATGGCACCACTGAACTCCAGCCTGAGTGACAGAGTGAGACGTTGTCTCAATTTAAAAAAATTAAAAAAGCCAGGTGCGGTGGCTCAATCCTGTAATCCCAGCACTTTGGGAGGCCAAGGCAGGCGGATCACTTGAAGTCAGGTGTTTGAGATCAGCATAGTGTTTCAGATGGTGAAACCCCATCTCTGCTAATAATACAAAAGAAATCGCGGGGCATGGTGGTAGGCACCTGTAATCCCAGCTACTTTGGAGGCTGAGGCAGGAGAATCGCTTAAACCTGGGAGGCAGAGTTTGCAGTGAGCCAAGATAGTGCCCCTGTGCTCCAGCCTGGGCAACACAGCAAGACTTTATCTCAAAAAATAAATTAATTAATTAAATAATTAAATAAAACTATGTACATGTGCTTACTTTGTAAGAAATAAAAATTCAGTTTTAAACAAAGGCAGTTCCTAAATAATAATAAAACCATGTCGATACTACTGAATTCCCCTTTTTGACTCTGACCAATAAGAGGGAAGAATGCCCAGATACACTCTGGAGTCTGTTGAGACTTAGAAACAGGGCCCCACCTGCCGTGGCTTCCATTTCAGAATCATTGCCCAAGGCCTTGGCAACTGCGTGTGGCTGGCTGAATGCTTTAACTCAGCATCAAGCTCCAGTTGGCTCCAAATGTTTGTTCATCTTTGAGAGACCCCAGTATATATGAAACTAAATTCACAAGGCCATCTTTTTTCCTCAAACATTAGTACGTTGTTGAAAGAATACATTAAACTACCACCTTTGTACTTAATTTAGGGAGACCATCCCAATATTTTGAGAAAAGTAAACATAAATTTAACTTGATCTGTGAAGTTATTAAAGATAAATTAAAACACAAACATAAAGCCACTGTCAGCTCTTTAAAGGTGGTGTGTCTCAAGCTGTTCTCTAGATATTCAGCCAAAAATTGGAAGTCTTATCTTACTTTAGGGTTAGATTTAAATGTTAGCACATTCAGAGAAAAGCACACAGTCCAATTCTCCTGGACAATCCTCAGGAAGACTCTCAGGAAATTTTACAGAGACAGGTGTTGCTCCATTGTTGGAACAGATTGTTGTCTCTTGAGTGGAGCACTGAATGAAATAACTGACCTGCATTTGGGGTTGTCAAAATTAAATGTCTTTAGAAATAGAATTGTGCTCAGTTTGGTGAGATTTTCACTCTATGAGAAGCCCTCGGGTACTGAGCCGAGCTAAGGAATGGCTTATTCACGTGCTCCCTGGAAGGAATGGTGGGTAGATTCTCCCATACTATTCAAAGAATATTTCTCTTTCTTTTTGTGGAATATCTAAGGTACACAATTAAATGCATATATGATACAAAATAAGTGCAATTTTGAATGAAATGAGAGATAACCTAAACAGGTACAGTAGAAATACATTTTCACAGTACAACAGTCTAGATGTGCAAAGATATAATTTTCCTTGTCTATGGCTGGAATTAATTTTAGCTCTCAAGATCCCATTGTCTCTGAGAGCACAAAACAGTTGTATCCATTTCGGGGACTCAAGTCACTTCCATCTTAAAGATGTCATCTTTTAAGATTCTCTTCCTGGCTGGGAATGGTGGCTCACGCCTGTAATCCCAACACTTTGGGAGGCCAAGGTGGGAGGATCAGTTGAGGTCAGGAGTTTGAGATCAGCCTGGCCAACAAGATGAAACCCAGTCTCTACTTAAAAAAAAGAAAAAAAAATTATAAAAATTAGCCAGGAGTAGTGGTGCATGCCTGTAATCCCAGCTACTCAGGAGGCTGAGGCAGGAGGATCACTTGAACCTGGGAGGTGGAGGTTGCAGTGAGCTGAGATCGTGCCACTGCACTCCAGCCTGGGCAACAAAGCAAGTCTCTGTCTCAAAAAAAAAAAAATTATTTTTCTTTCACTTTTTTTTAACCTCCTTTTCTTCCCAGACTAATCTAAATTCCAGGGGGGTTACATATCATCCTAGCATCAGGGGAGCATTGTTCCATGTGTTATCTCCCTCTTCACCAGCTTTCCTGAGGTGTGGCTTGAGCAGCAGCCTCTGTCTCTGTTATGTTTATGGTCAAGGTCAGGTTTAGATAATCTGTGCTCTTTGCTGCTTGGGTGCTCCAGGACTGCTTGGAGACTGTGTAGTCTTTCTCTCTTTGTCTCACAATGGCACTGCTGATCCTCCACCATTCAGTCACATGTCTTATCCTATGCATTGCTAAACTGTTCTACCATGACCTCTACTCTGAGGTCCCATTATTTCACACCATGGTGACCCTCTGATGGACACACCCATCCTCAGCTATGAACTCATTCTGGGTCCCACTAAGACATGGAAAATAACTTTTAGACATATTCCAGCCCCATGGATGGAGGAATACATTTGTTGGAGGGGGTTGAGGATGGCGGCATGTGAGTGAGCAGGCTAATTCTGTCATATCCTCTCCACCTAAACACACTGCACTTTCCCTTCGTCTCTATTGTGACCACCCTCCCACCCCCACCCAGAATGGCCCAGGGCACTCTTCCCAGAGCACCAGATGGATTGAGGAATCCTCACACCTCTGAGTTTTCTGTCTTCTATCCATGCATAACCAGAATTTTTATCTTGAGAGAGGGGTTGTAGAGTGCAAAGTCCCATTGTAACATCTCAGCTCTAATTTTTCTCTTCAACTAGCTCCTCCATTTATCTCTGAGCCTTTCAAACTAGCCCAGAAAGAAGTCTTATATCTTTTCTGTCAGACTGGAAGCATTTGGCATCGTCAGACATGCTTCTTCATACCATGTGTAAATGGTATGTCTTAAATCAGAATGATGAAGGGGTCGGGCACAATGGCTCTCACCTGTAATCCCAGCATTTTGGGAGGCCAAGGTGGGTGGATCACCTAAGGTCAGGAGTTCGAGACCAGCCTGGCCAACATGATGAAACCCCATCTCTACGAAAAATACAAAAATTAGCCAGGCATGGTGGTGGGTGCCTGTAGTCCCAGCTACTCAGGAGGCTGGGACAGGAGAATTGCTTGAACCCAGGAGGCAGCAGTTGCAGCAAGCCAAGATTGTGCCATTTCACTCCAGCCTGAGTGACAGAGCAAGGCTTCGTCTCAAGACAAAAAAAAGAAAAAAAAAAGGAAGGCAATGATGGAAGGGGCATGTCTCTCGTTCCAAACCCTGGCTCTTGCAAACTAAAAGCTTTTTGATGGCCGGGCAAGGTGGCTCACACCTGTAATTTCAGCACTTTGCGGGGGCTGAGGTGTATCACTTGAGTTCAGGAGTTTGAGACCAGCGTGGCCAACTTGTGAAACCCCAACTCTACTAAACATACAAAAATTAGCCAGATGTGGTGGTGTGTGCCTGTAGTCCCAGCTACTCAGGAGGTTAAGGTGGAAAAATTGCTTGAATCTGGGAGGCAGAGATTGTGCAATTGCAGCCCAGCCTGGGCAACAGAGTGAAACACTGTCTCTAAATAAATAAATAAATAAATAAATAAATAAATAAAATAAAAACTCTTTGGCTCCTAGTTCATTATATCTCCTACAGACTCTTCATCAAATTTGGAAAGTATTCAGACATTATTTTATCAAGTATTCTTTTGCCTAGTTCTCTCTCCTCTCTCCTTTTGGAATTCCCATTATGCATATGTTGGCATGCTTGATTGTGTCCTACAGGTTTCTAAGGCTCTACTCATTTTCTTTATTCCTTTTTCTTTCTGTTCATCAAACAGAATAATTTCAATTGATCGTCACATTTGCTGATTCTTTCTTCTACCTACTCAAATCTTCTGCTGAGCTCTTCTAATGAATGTTTCATTTCAGTTATACTTCTAAAGTCCAAAATTTCTATTTTGTTCTTTTTCTAAATAATTTCTATCTCTTTATTGATATTCTATACTTGGTGAGACATCATTATCATACTTTAGTATAGTTATTTGAACATATTTTAAAGTAGGTGGTTTAGATCATGCCCACCCAGGGATGCAAAAAAAAAAAAAAAAAAAAAATCGCTGATTTAAAGTTTTTAGTAAGTCCTGTGCCTGAGCTTCTTCAGGGAGCATTTCTGTTGATTACTTTTTTTTGTCCTGTGTTTGGGCCATACTTTTTATTTGAAAGTCTAGAAATATTTGTTAACCGCTAAACTAGACATACAAAATACAAATAAAATAAAATATAAATGTAAAATGTGGTAATTCTGGAAATTAGATTCTTTGCCGTGTTCAGGATTTATTGTTGCTGGTTTCTATTTCCTGTTGTTTAGTGACTTTTAAGAAATAATTTTTTAATATTTGTATTCTTGAGGCTGGGCACGATGCCTCACACCTGTAATCCCAGCACTTTGGGAGGCCAAGGTGGGTGGATCATCTGAGGTCAGGAGTTCGAGACCAGCCTGGCCAACATAATGAAACCCCGTCTCTACTAAAAAACATTAGCTGGGCATGGTGGCTGGCACCTGTAGTCCTAGCTACTCAGGCGGCTGAGGCAGGAGAATCACTTGAACCTGGGAGCCAGAGGATGCAGTGAGCCAAGATCATACCACTGCACTCCAGTCTAGGGGAAAGGGTGAGACTCTGTCTCAAAAAAATAAAATAAAATAAAATTTGTATTCTTTTTTATGTATAGCTGGTAAGTCTCTGCTCAGTTAGCTTAGGGTTCATCTAGTGATTGGACAGAGATGTTCTTAAACTTTTGGAATGGATACTTCTCCCAGTCTTTGCTGAGGGGCTCTGTGTGCATGTTGAGGCATGCCTTCAATATTTAGCCAGGCAGCTGACAACTTTGCCTTAGGCTTCACTTTCTGTAGAGCCTCAAGGTCAGCCAGAGGTGACAGCTTAAGGTTTTCTCAGGTCTTTCCCAAGCATACACACAGCTCTTGTTAGCAGCAGCAAATCCATATGAATCTGCAGCACCTCAATTCTTGCCTCCTCAGACGAAATAATTGGCCTGAGGGTATAAGGCAGACCAAGGCAAGTTTTAGAGCAGGAGTGACAGTGAACATTTATTTAAAAGTTTTAGAGCAGGAAAAAAAAGAAGGAGGACAAGCAGGAGACTTCAGAGATCCAAGTGTACTGTTTGACCTTTGACTTGGGGTTTGTACACTGGCATGCTTCTGGGGTTTTGCATCTCTTCTCCCTAGATTTTTCCTTAGTGTGGGCTGCCTGCATGTGCAGTGGCCTGCCGGCACTTGGGAGGGGCCGCATGCGCAGTGTCTTTACTAAAGTTGTGCACATGCTTATTTGAGGCGTTTTTTCCTTATTAGTCAAGTGTTCCTAAAGGAAGGTCATATACCAGTTAAACTTCATCATTTTGCCCCTTAGTGCACATGCTTGAGCCTACTGGCCCAGCTCCTGAGATCTTATCAGGAAGCTGCTGATCACCAGTTTCAGGGGTTTTGTGTCTGTTGGGAGCCAGCCTTTCCCTGGCACTGGCTGCAACCAATTATTATTTTAGACAGTTCAACAACTACCTGACCATCATCTGATGGTTGCCTGACATTCCTGGTGGGGTGGGAGGCCCACCCTGCCTTGCTCGTGTCTGCCTAGCTACCTACTCTAAAACTCTTAGCATGCACAGAGCCCTACATATGCGCATGACCTTCTAAATTCCCCAGAAATATGCTAGGGCTTTTCAAAATCCCTGTAAACATCTCACTCCTCAGTTTTTCCTTTTAAGCTTTTTGTTTAACCTATTGTTTGCCCCAGCTGTTATCCATTACCTCAGGCAGCCAAATAGCTAAACAATCACGTTTAAATATTTTCAACAAAACCCCATCTCAGGGGGAAAAGGTCTTCTGCAGTGACACTGGATCAGCCCCAAGTTAGGTTAAATAAAGACAGTCTTGTAAATAGGTCTTCCAGAGAACCATCAGACGGATCCGATAATGACAATTTTCTTTGAATGAGGCATTAAAGGCGCTGGGACCCTGTTCTGCCCACTCCAATGGCTACCACACTGCTGGTTTTCACTGTGATTGTGAACTCTTGGTTTTTAGGCTGCCATGGGCTGGAGAATAGAGGATGGGAACAGAGCAAGTTAAAATGCCCCAAATCTCACTATTCTAATTGAGATTTAGCTGTTTTCTACTAAGAAACTTCTACTAAGTTCTCTATTATTTACCTGAATAAATGTCCCTGGATAGCTGAAAACCTTTGATTAATTTTCAAAGTTTGAGAAAAATTTATTCTGACAATCTTTTTTAGTTTTCTTGCTGCCTTGACAGAGGAAAGAATTTTCATAGGCCCTCCCTTCACCATTTTCTCTGATGTTGCCCTGTTATAGACTTTTGACTTAATAGGTTTTTAAATACAGACTTTTAAAACCGTTTTAAAATGCAAAGCTAAGCAATGACTATTTTGTTTTCAGGTATGACTGCTCTCTCTCAGGATAATAATAACAGTAATAATAAAATATGTTGACAGCCATGTGCCAAGCACCATTCCAGTAATTTTACATGTATTATCTCGGTCCACCTTCAAAATAACTCTATTACATAAAC
>NW_012102787.1:3439533-3442028 GCF_000951045.1 Mandrillus leucophaeus
CAGCTACTCGGGAGGCTGAGGCAGGAGAATGGCGTAAACCTGGGAGGCGGAGCTTGCAGTGAGCTGAGATCCGGCCACTGCACTCCAGCCCAGGCGACAGAGCAAGACTCCATCTCAAAAAAAAATAAAATAAAATACAAAAATTAGCTGGGCATGTTGGTATGTGCCTATAGTCCCAGCTACTCAGGAGGCTGAGGCAGAAGAATCGCTTGAACCTGGGAGACAGAGGTTGCAGTGAGCTGAGATTGTGCCAATGCACTCCAGCCTGGGCAACACAGCAAGACTCTATCTGAAAAAAAAAGAATTTTCATATAAGCAATTTTACAAATCAAAAACAAAATCCTTTACTGGGCAATAATTTCTGCCTTTTGTTTGAGCAAACATGATCACTATACCATTAAGATCTCTTCTGGTGCTGAAATCTTTTTGAGACATTTAATTTGTTCACTTTCTTTTTTTTTATTTATTTTTAAATAGAGACAGGGTCTTGCTGTATTACCCGTACTGGTCTTGAACTTCTGGCCTCAAGCGATCATCCCACCTCGGCCTCCAAAGTGCTAGGATTACATGTCACCATGCCCGGCCCACTTTGAATTCAACAAAAATGTCTGAGTGTTTACTTTGTACCAGATACTGAGGATGTGATAGTGAACAAGGCAGATTCTGCCATCATGAAGCTCAGAGTGTAGTGGAGAAGACAGTCATGAAGTAGCAATAGGTGTGATTACTATTATGAAAGAGGAAGCACAGAGAATTATGGGATCATATAACAAGAGACCAGAGCTACCCTGAAAGACTGAAAAAGGCGTCTGTCTTTGAGATATGGTATTAAAATGAGACCTAAAGCATAGGGCAAGGTGACGGGAAGTCCAGGTAGTGAAGGCTAGAAATGAAGAAAGCTGTGGTTTGTTCAAGAACTGAGAGCAGCTTATGGTGGCCAGAAAACAAAAACTGACAGGGAAAGGCAGAAACGAGACAAAAGGACACAGCTGGAGGATCCTGTTTGTTTAAAAGCATTTGTTTAGATTGCTAAAAGTCCCCAAAGAATAACACACTATATTTATTATATACGTAACTACTCATTGAGCACATCATTAAGAGGTCGCCCAATGGCAGCGCATGCATCTGCTTTCTGGCTGGCAGTTTCTAATGGATTGCTTGCGTTCCTCAGTAAAGCTAAAATCTATCTAAAGGGAGGCCGGACGCGGTGGCTCATGCCTGTAATCCCAGCACTTTGGGAGGCTGAGGGGGGCAGATCACAAAGTCAAGAGATTGAGATGATCCTGGTCAACATGGTGAAACCCCGTCTCTACTAAAAATACAAAAATTAGCCGGGCATGGTGTCGCATGCCTGTAGTCCCAGCTACTCAGGAGGCTGAGGCAGGAGAATCACTTGAACCCAGGAGGCAGAGGTTGTGGTGAGCTGAGATCGCGCCATTGCACTCCAGCCTAGGCAACAAGAGCGAAACCCCATCTCAAAAAAAAAAAAATTTGAAAGAGGGAAAGAGAGACAAGAAGAAACCATGCCTGGGGGCAACTATACAACTGAAGTTATTCCAAAGTTCTGTGTAACCAGATTGTCTTCCCTGGTCAGGTATTTTATAACAAACATGCTATCTATCATCTTCATGACAACCCTTTGAAGTATTACGTGTCCCTCTTTAATATGAGAAAATCAGGCCAGGCTTGGTGCCTCACGCCTGTAATTCCAGCACTTTGGGAGGATAAGGCGGGCAGATCACTTGAGGCCAGTAGTTCACGACCAGCCTGGCCAACATGGCAAAACCTCGTCTCCACTAAAAAGACAAAAATTAGCTGGGCATAGTAGCAAACGCCTGTAATCCCAGCTACTTGGGAGGCTGAGGCGTGAGAATTGCTTGAACCCGGAATCCAGAGGTTGCAGTGAGCCAAGATCGCACCATGCACTCCAGCCTGGGCAAGAAAGCAAGACCCTATCTCAAGATAATAATAATAAGAGAAAAATCAAAGCTCAGGAAACTATAAATGGCTTCATTCATTTAACATGATCTTACTGACAAGTGCCTACTACGTGGCGGTTCATCAATGAACCTGAATCCATGGCACTTGTATTCTAGCAGGAATTTGTTCGAGTTCACAAAGCTAATCAACTGAAACCAAGATTTTCTAGCCAGAAGGACTAGCTTTTCTCCATCTGTTGTACCACACTGAACAATAAAGTGCTATCTTTTTCATAATAATTAGCCAGTCACGGTGGCTCACTTCTGTAATCTCAGCACTTTGGGAGGCCAAGGCGGGCAGATCACCTGAGGTCAGAAGTTCGAGACCAGCCTGACCAACATGGAGAAACCTCGTCTCTACCAAAAATACAAAATTAGCTGGGCGTGGTGGTGCATGCTTGTAATCCCAGCTACTCAGTTGGCTGAGGCAGGAGAATTGCTTGAACCCGGGAGGCGGAGGATGCAGCGAGCCGAGATCATGCCATTGCACTCCAGCCTGGGTGACAGAGCGAGACT
>NW_012102787.1:3443973-3445287 GCF_000951045.1 Mandrillus leucophaeus
CATGTGCCAAGCACCATTCCAGTAATTTTACATGTATTATCTCGGTCCACCTTCAAAATAACTCTATTACATAAACACTTTTTTTTTTTTTTTTTTGAGACAAGGTCTCACTCTGTTGCCCAGGCTGGAATGCAGTGGCACAATCACCACTCGCTGCAGCCTTGACCTCCCAGGCTCAACTGATCCTCCGACCTCAGCTCCTGAGTAGCTGGGACTACAGGCACAGCTCACCATACCTGGCCAATTTTTAAATTTTTTGTAGAGACAAGGTTGCACTATACGGCCCAGGCTGGTCTTGAACTCCTGGGCTCAAGTGATCCTCCCACTGCAGCCCCCCAAGGTGCTGGAATTACAGATGTGAGCCACCAAGCCTGATCAACAGATACTACTTTATACCAGTTTACAAATAGTGAAAATGTGGCATACAGAGTTTAAGAAACTTCCTTAAGATCAATAAGAACCAGCCGGGCATGGTGGCTCACGCCTGTAATCCCAGCACTTTGGGAAGCCGAGGCGGACAGATCATGAAGTCAGGAGATCAAGACCATCCTGGCTAACACGGTGAAACCCTGTTTCTACTAAAACTACAAAAAAAAAAAAAAAAGTAATTAGCCAGGCCTGGTGGTGGGCACCTGTAGTCCCAGCTACTTGGGAGGCCGATAGGAGAATCGCTTGAACCTGGGAGGTGGAGGTTGCAGTTAGCCAAGATCACACCACTGCACTCCAGCCTGGGAGACGGGGCAAGACTCCATCTCAAAAAAAGAAACATCAACAAGAACTAAGTGGTGGAGATGTCATTTGAGCCCAGGCTGTCTGGCTCTAGAATCAAGAACTGTGAGGTAACATGAAATTAGGAGTTACCAAAATGAAAAATACCTGTTAATATTTTAAAAACATTAACCGACTATATAGATTTTTATTTTATTGAACTCTAGATTACTTTAAGAGTAAGAGCATTTATGCCAGATGCTTCTTGATTATCATAATGCCAAATAATTGTCATATCTTTGACAAAAGCAAATTATTAAATATATAAACAAAAATTATTGAAATTACAGTTTCATTATAACTTTTGGCCAGGCATGGTGGTTTACACCTGTAGTCCCAGCACTTTGGGAGGCCAAGGCAGGTGGATCACCTGAGGTCAGGAGTTCGAAACCAGCCTGACCAACATGGTGAAATCCTGTCTCTACTAAAAATACAAAAATTAGGCTGGGCGCGGTGGCTCAAGCCTGCAATCCCAGCACTTTGGGAGGCCGAGACGGGCGGATCACGAGGTCAGGAGATCGAGACCATCCTGGCTAACATGGTGAA
>NW_012102787.1:3447968-3451107 GCF_000951045.1 Mandrillus leucophaeus
ATATATATATATATAGAGAGAGAGAGAGAGAGAGAGAGAGAGAGCGCGCCCCTGAATGGTTCACTAATGATGAATTACATTCTAAGGTTGATTCGACTAAGTTCTCTATTATTTACTGGTAATTGCAACATATACCTTGATTTCTCACTCTAGTTAACACTATAGGAAAGACATCCAATAAGACGCTAGTTTACCCCCTTCGTTAGGTCGTTAAAACCATTCAGAACTTTTAAGTCTAAGATAAATCGATACTACATCCCAGCTGTGAACTGCTGCTACTTACTTCTTGGCTTCATCTCTCATTCTCCTTTGGTCTCTTGTCTTTATTTCCACATGGAGCCTTCAGAAAGGAGACATCCAAGCCCAGGTCCTGTCTGTATTGTAGCAACACTAAAGAGTCCTTGGGGCCCTGCTCTCCACTCACGTGTGTTTGCCTTGGTGTCCTCTTTCCAGATCTTTGACTGCAGTCTCAAGAGGACAAGACAAATATATTTATCTTTCCCAGTCTTTTTTTTTCTTTTTTTGAGATGGTGTCTCACTCTGTCGCCCAGGCTGGAGTGCAGTGGTGTGATCTTGGCTCACTGCAACCTCCGCCTCCCAGGTTCAAGCAATTCTCATGCCTCAGCCCCCGAGTAGCTGGGATTACAGGTGTGTGCCACCACACCTGGCTAATTTTTGTGTTTTTAGTAGAGACAGGGTTTCATCATGTTGCTCAGGCTGTTCTCAAACTCCTGACCTCATGATCCGCCCACCTCGACCTCCCTAAGTGCTGGGATTGCAGGTGTGAGCCACCATGCCCAGCCATCTTTCCCAGTCTTTTAGAATTCTTCTTGCTCCCCGCTGCTGCCATCCCAAAGCTCTGAATTAGGGAAGTGTGAAATGTTGTCACATATCGCACATCCTGAGAAGATCAGAGACTCCCACAGAACTTCTCTTCTAGAAGGTTTTACTTTTGAAGACACAGACCCTTTGAATGAAGGGGGAAGACACTGGGAAGAGAAAGATAAGATAGGATTGCCCTCCAGCTCCTCCTTTCGAAATGTTTTCCTAGATTTTAGCTAGGGTGGGGGAAAAGTGGCTGGAAATGGGGAACAAAAGGTATTTCCGTTTTTGTTGCTTTGTCCTTTCTCTACAGTCTCAAAAATATAGGCTCAACACATATAGCCTTGACATCAGATCCCAACCATGAGACTTCTCTGTCCATATTTAATAAGTTAGAACTCTTTATAAGTCTCTTTTGTATACTTTCTTTCAAACTCTTTAAAGTCTGGCTGGGTGCAGTGGCTCATGCCTGTAATACCAGCACTTTGGGAGGCAGAGGCGGCAGATCACTTGAGGTTAGGAGTTCGAGACCAGCCTGGCCAACTTGGTGGATCCCTGTCTGTATTAAAAATACAAAACTTAGGCCGGGGAAAGTGGCTCACGCCTGTAATCCCAGCACTTTGGGAGGCTGAGGCGGGCGGATCACAAGGTCAAGAGATCAAGACCATCCTAGCCAACATGGTGAAACCCCATCTCTACTAAAAATACAAAAATTAGCTGGGCATGGTGGTAGGTGCCTGTAATCCTAGCTACTTGGAAGGCTGAGGTGGAAGTTGCAGTGAGCCAAGATGGCACCACTGTACTCCAGCCTGGCAACAGAGCGAGACGCCGTCTCACAGAAAAAAATAAAAATAAAATAAAAATAAAATTAGCTGGCGTGGTGGTGCACACCTATAGTCCCAGCTACTTTGGAGTCTGGGGCAGGAGAATCACCTGAACCCGGGAGGCGGAGGTTGAAGTGAGCCAAGATAGTGCCATTGCACTCCAGCCTGGGCGACAAAAGCAAAACTCCATCTCAAAAAAAATGTAATTTAATTTTTAAAAAAAGTTTAAGACCGTCTATATATTTGTATTATTCTGTTTTTATTACCCAAATTTGGAAATAAATAACCATAAACTACTTTGCCAGAAAGTATTTTTCTAAAGAGATGCTCGTCTCAAAACACAAATGGACTCATACAACATCCAGCAACCCTAATGCGGCCCAGCCTCTGCTCTTTGCTGTTTGTATGTCATGATTTCAACACACAAAACATCCCCACTGTCCCTTCATGACCCTCTCACCAAGGAGACCCATATCTAGTAAAATCAACCCAGCCTGCAGTCTTAAATAAACAAACATAACTGGAGAAGACAAGAGATTAATGACTGCAACTAAGAGAACACGAGCTTCAAAATTGTGAAGCACACAACATCAGATTTCACTGCTCATAATCTAATGCACCAACTTGCCGGGATCATCAAGAAAACAGATATAATTTGCTTTCTTTCTCAGTCAATGTTAAAAATAATTCAGCATTTTTGTTGAAACTTTGGCATCAAAACAAATTGTACAGTTGTAGCTCCACTTTCCACATAACTATGAAGAGTTGTTTCACTTTCAGAGGTTAGCGTATATTGTCAAGTCTTGTATTCTCCCTTGAAAATATTGTATAACCCAGATGAACCGTCACTTTGGCAGCTTTACTGCCACTAGTCCATCTGGACATGGTCTTTTCTTGCCGGGACTTCTCTAGGAACCTCTTAATCAATCTTCCTATGTTCACCTCTCCAATACACTCTCCGTGCAGCAGCCCAGGCTAAAACATAAATTCTTTATATCATTTCCCTATTTAATGGTTCTCTAATGGCTTCTTTTGGAATAAAGATAAAACTTAGAATTTTTTTTTATTTATTTATTTAGTGACAGAGTCTCATTCTGTCGCCCAGGCTGGAGTGCAGTGGCAAAATCTCAGCTCACTGCAACCTCCGCCTCCTAGATTCAAGCAAATCTCCTGCCTCAGCCTCCTGAGTAGCTGGAACAACTGGCGCCCACCACCATGCCCAGCTAATTTTTGTATTTTTAGTAGAGATGGAGTTTCGCCATGTTGGCCAGGCTGGTCTTGAACTCCTGACCTCAAGTGGTCTGCCCACCTTGACCTCCCAAAGTGCTGGAATTACAGGCGTGAGCCACCTCAACCTCAACCTCAACGCTCAGCCTCAACCTGGAATACTCTTTCTCTATGCTTTGCCTGCCATTAACCCCTGCTCACCCATCAGACCTCAGCTTAGATATGAGTTCTTCAGAGAGGCCTCCCCACTCACCCCAATCTAAATT
>NW_012102787.1:3451157-3455569 GCF_000951045.1 Mandrillus leucophaeus
CTTTCAGAGGTTAGCGTATATTGTCAAGTCTTGTATTCTCCCTTGAAAATATTGTATAACCCAGATGAACCGTCACTTTGGCAGCTTTACTGCCACTAGTCCATCTGGACATGGTCTTTTCTTGCCGGGACTTCTCTAGGAACCTCTTAATCAATCTTCCTATGTTCACCTCTCCAATACACTCTCCGTGCAGCAGCCCAGGCTAAAACATAAATTCTTTATATCATTTCCCTATTTAATGGCTCTCTAATGGCTTCTTTTGGAATAAAGATAAAACTTAGAATTTTTTTTTATTTATTTATTTAGTGACAGAGTCTCATTCTGTCGCCCAGGCTGGAGTGCAGTGGCAAAATCTCAGCTCACTGCAACCTCCGCCTCCTAGATTCAAGCAAATCTCCTGCCTCAGCCTCCTGAGTAGCTGGAACAACTGGCGCCCACCACCATGCCCAGCTAATTTTTGTATTTTTAGTAGAGATGGAGTTTCGCCATGTTGGCCAGGCTGGTCTTGAACTCCTGACCTCAAGTGGTCTGCCCACCTTGACCTCCCAAAGTGCTGGAATTACAGGCGTGAGCCACCTCAACCTCAACCTCAACGCTCAGCCTCAACCTGGAATACTCTTTCTCTATGCTTTGCCTGCCATTAACCCCTGCTCACCCATCAGACCTCAGCTTAGATATGAGTTCTTCAGAGAGGCCTCCCCACTCACCCCAATCTAAATTGTACCCTTCTATCCTCTTCTCTCATAGCACTCACTTTCCAAATTTATACCTTAAATTGTATGTTTATTTGTTCCATTTTTGTCTCCCCCACTGTAAGAAATCTATGTCCATGTACACAGAGATATTGATGCCTTGGGACCCACTGTTTCTGGCGCCCAGCAGTAGCTAGCACAATGGTATGTGCTCAATAGATAATTAGTCAATGGACAGATGAATATTTGTGGAAGGAAGGACATAAGTCTTCATCTGTTTATTTGATTATTATCTAGCCCTCAAAGGTCATAGCCCCCCAAACATCCCTCAGCCTCCCTGCAGAAGCCCTCCAATGGGCAACCATAAAACTTCCAATCTAATGTAGATTTTCCTAGACACATTGCACTTTACACTGAGGCTTTTTTGGAGATAGGGCATTTTATCCATATCTTCCCTGCTCCCAATGAATTAACTCTATAAATGCCCTTAACTGACTCTGCCTCCAGCAGTCCTGTTCCCTGCCTCCCCTCTTTCCACCTGGCCAATTCACTCTGATGTCAGAGGAATTAAAGTTTATTTAAAACTCTGCCCCCTTAATTTGATCATTTAAGGCCTTTCATTTTCATCTATTTCTGTTTGTTTGTTTGTTTGTTTGTTTGTTTGTTTGTTTTGAGATGAAGTCTTGCTCTTGTTGCCCAGGCTGGAGTGCAGTGGCGTGATCTTGGCTCACTGCAATCCCCACCTCTGGGGTTCAAGCGATTCTCCTTCCTCAGCCTCCCGAGTAGCTGGAATTACAGGCATGCGCCACCACGTCTGGCTAATTTTTGTATTTTTAGTAAAGACAGGGTTTCACCATGTTGACCAGGCTGGTCTTGAACTCCTGATCTCGTGATCCGCCCGCCTTGGCCTCCCAAAGTGCTGGGATTACAGACATGAGTCACTGCGACTGGCCCATTTTCTTCTATTTCCAAACCCTGTGCCTGTAAGCCACATGGGTCTGCCCTTGCTCCTTGAAGTCATTTCAAACTAGCCCCAGCCCACCAGCTCTGTTCATCAAATGTGCCTTGAACCCAAGCTCTGCCTCGACACTTACTCTTAACTCTTCAGTCCATTCTAGCATCCACCTTGCTTCCAACACTCAGTTTTGTCTCCTGGCTCTAGTCTCCCTCTCAACGCTTGGGTTGAACGACTGAAGGAACAGCCCACTCTGGCCTTCTTCCTTCCCAAGGGCAAAGCTTACATTCATCCTTTAGATCTCTCTACTTGACTGTTTGGGGAAATTGCCACCCTGGCACCAGGCCTCTGGCGAGCACTCAGGCCAAGTTTAAACATGTCTCCCACAAGAGAGGATGTCAGACAGATTTTGCCACCCCTGAAGCCCCATTTCCCTCTGGTTTCCATGAGCTCCCATTTGGCCTTTCATTCCTTTGTTTCCTCAGTACAGAACATGGTACCACCCGCATCCAAGCACTCACTAAATCTGGTAACAAATTCTCTTTCTTATTTTTGAGACAGAGTCTTGCTCTGTCATCCAGGCTGGAGTACAGTGGTGTGATCTCAGCTTACTACAACCTCTGTCTCCCAGATTCAAGAGATTCTCGTGCCTCAGCCTCCCAAGTATCTGAAATTACAGGCATGCACCACCACACCTGGCTAATTTTTGTATTTTTAGTAGAGACAGGGTTCTCCTTTTTGGCCAGGTTGGTCTCGAACTCCTGACCCCAAGTGATCTGCCTGCCTTAGCCTCCCAAAGTGCTAGGATTACAGGCATGAGCCACCGTGCCCGGCCCTCTGGTAACCAAGTTTAATTCCTAGTCAAGCTTATCTCCAAGATCTTCTAAATCCTCCCCATCCCTCCTACTCACCAAGACTTGTTTGTATTCAAAAAATGAGATTCTCTAGAGAAAACTGGGTAAAGGACAGATCCAGATCTAAATCCCATTCCTGTCACCTAGTAGCTTTGGGGCCTTGATCAAAATAACTTAATATCTTAAAGTTTCATTTTTTAACAAATATCTAGGAAGCGGGAATAATATTCCACAATGTTTGGCTGCTAGCACAGATATGCCATATTGTAGGCATTTTCAAAATGTGCAACAAGGGACAAAAAGAAAGAACTTATTCATCATTTGCAGGGATGTGGTGCTATGGCTGTAGCAAAGAAATGAACATCATATTGACTGAGGTGGGCGGATCACAAGGTCAGGAGTTCGAGACCAGCCTGGCCAGCATGGTGAAACCCTGTCTCTACTAAAAAAATACAAAAATTAGCCGGGCATAGTGGCATATACCTGTAATCCCAGCTACTCGGGAGGCTGAGGCAGGAGAATCACTTGAACCTGGGAGGTGGAGGTTGCAGTGAGCCAAGATTGTGCCACTGCACTCCAGCTGGGGTGACAGAGCAGACTCTGTCTCAAAAAAAAAAAAAAAAAAAAATTAACAACATATTTTGACTATATAATTCCTGTAGATGCTGAGATAAACCATGACAGCAGGAGAGTAAGGAGAAATGTATGGACAGAGAAGTTGATGTGCAAGGCCTTAAAGAATGATTGAAATATAACAACAGTAGGATGAAAGGAAGCTTTCCAATAGGGCCAACATAAGTAGAAGCCTGGGCATGGGACAGTCTTGGGATGCTGGAGAGGCAGAGCAGAAGCAGAGCTGAAGGGGGCCTGTTGAGGAAAAGCAGAAAATATGCCTGAAAAGATGGAGAAAGGCCAGCTCACAGAAGATGAGACTAAAATGAAACCCAGTTTTCCTCTGACTTCTGACCTTATCTCCATGGCCTCGAGTCTTCCTTTCTCTGTAAGTGAATACTTTGGGATGCATCATCTCTAGGCATGTATCTGTAACTCAATTAACCCAGCCCAGGGAGTGGTATAGCCCACACCTTACCCAAGTAAGTAATTAATGTTTGTAAAATCCAGATGCCACCTAAAATAATTGTTATGAGGATGTTGCTGGAGATTCTGCAGATGCCTTGGCTTGGCACTGGACTTGCTGACAGAGGCAGGGACCTCCTACTCTGCTCTGCACTCCGCTTGTTCCTTGAACGTTTGCTTACTCACATGGAGATGGCTGTAAAGTATTTCCAGTGATGCTACATTTGCAAAAGTTCCTGAAATCTTGGCTCTTGTATAAAGTGGTTTGGGCTTAATAATTTTAAAGTAAATTCAAGGCAAACTTCTATTTGTCCTTAGTTTTCCACTTCTTTGAACCTCAGTATCCTTGATTAGGTTATGATAATAATATCAATATGAACTCTAGATAAGTAAAATAATGCTAGTACTAATGCTGACTCGGAGCAACATGTCAGGCATTTTACTTATATCATCACATGTGTTCCCCACAATAATCCTATGAAGTAGGTACTATTATATTGAGGATAATAATTTCACATATGAGAAAACTGAAACACAGAGATAAGTGGCTTGCCCAAAATCACAGTTAGAAGTGGGAGAGTCAGAAGTGAAACCAGACAATGTACTTCCAGAGCCCACTCTCAACTCACTTGCCATACTACCTGCATAATAAATGTCAGAATTCTTACTTTACAGACAGGGAAACTGAGTTGTGAAATAATGACCAGAATTGCCTGAGGTCACTGAATGAATGAATCAGTAGCAAAGTCAGAACACTCTGGAATCCTGGATCTTTCTTGGCCCAATTTTCTATCCACCAATCTATATGAAGACATTTCCTCTGTCATCAACATT
>NW_012102787.1:3456079-3457349 GCF_000951045.1 Mandrillus leucophaeus
TAACTTTCTTTTTTTAATCACTTTTAAACACCTGAAGCTTCATGGGTTCTGTTTAAATCCCAAGGTGATCATTTATCCTGCCTCATCCTTCCTCCTTAACTAGAGAAGAAAATAGGATTTGGGAAGCAAAATCAAGCTCTCCACATGGGAGTTGCCTACAGAACTGACATTCTCCCCGGCTCTCTAATACATGTTAGAAATGTTGACGTGTGGCCAGGTGCAGTGGCTCACGCCTGTAATTCCAGCACTTTGGGAGGCCAAGGCGGGCAGATCACCTGAGGTCAGAAGTTCGAGACCAGCCTGGCCAACGCGGTGAAACCCTGTCTCTAATAAAAACTACAAAAATTAGCCAGGCGTGGTGGTGGGTGCCTGTAATCCCAGCTAGTTGGGAGGCTGAGGCAGGAGAATCTCTTGAACCTGGGAGGCAGAGGCTACAGTGAGCTGAGATTGCATCATTGCACTCCAGCCTGGGCAACAGAGTGAGATCCTGTCTCAAAAAAAAATAAAATAAATAAATAAAAATGTTGAGGTGCTACCCCTGTATGTTACAATTTTATAAAACTGTATCTAGTTTCTGACTTAAGGGCTTATTGGTGTCTCCGATTTTGGCACAGATCGTTGTGACAGTTTTAGAATAGGAAGATCAGGTTGGTCTTGATTGCCCTGAAACCGCAGCTACAGGAAAATGTGAAGACCTTATAGAGGTGGTTTCATCTCTAAAAGGTAACGGTCCTGAAACAGGCTCTGGGGTATTCTCATGAACTATAGCTACCCTTAGAAACGACATGGTTCCAGGACAAGGGATATAAGGCAATCCGTTTTACTAGAGTCAGCCAAGATTGAAGTAATAATAGAAATTTCATGTGCCCTGTTCAGTCTGTGGAAAATAGTCCAAAAGTTTCCCTATAGACACCAACCAGAAGCCCTACTCAGAGCCAAAGCCAACAACTGGAAACAAAGATGCCAAACCCTTATTTCCCTCTCTGTGTTGCTCTATTTTGTCTTTTTTACTTTTCCCTTGGCATTTTGAACTTAGATGTCAGCCCTGGTTGATATAAAAGCACGAAGCTTTCCTGCTACAGCATATTCAAAGACAGTGCCATTGAAGACAGTGACCACCTGCATGGGTAGGAGGATGCTGTGAAGAGCAATTATTTCCACATGCATGTAAATGAGGGTTTTCCAGGAGTATGAAATAATCATTTTTAGTTTAGTTTTCAGTTCATGTGCAATCTGGCTTAACTGGCCTATATTCAGGATATACTGATTA
>NW_012102787.1:3462139-3468016 GCF_000951045.1 Mandrillus leucophaeus
AGACTGGCGGATCATCTGAGGTCAGGAGTTTGAGACCAGCTTGGCCAACATGGCAAAACTCCGTCTCTACTAAAAATACAAAAATCAGCTGGGGCATGATGGCACGCACCTGTAATCCCAGCTCCTCGGAAGTCTGAGGCAGAAGAATCACTTGAACTCAGGAGGCAGAGGTTGCAGTGAGCCAAGATTGCACCACTGTACCCCAGCCTGGGCAACAAGAGTGAAACTCTGACTCTGAAACACACACGCACACACACATACACACACACACACACACACCAGCATCATAAGCACAGTTCATTCCTAAAGGAAAAGATCACCCCCAATTTGAAAATGTTTCTGGGCTCATGATCTTGCTTTTCTTAGCTCATCATACATATGCAATGTTTGGCCGCCCTGTACATTAATCAGCCCTTACGACATCCCTATGAAATAAGTGGATGAGGAGTATCATTAGCTCCATGTGGCAGACGGGGCAAACCAAACATGTGGAAATTAAATGACTCACCTAAAGCCACCAGAAGCCAATGGAGGAACTGAGATTAGAACCCACAAGCTTCTGCTTTCTGTGCAACCTACCCACAGTCCCCCAATAGGAAGCTGAGCTTGCTCCCAGATTGCCACCTGAGACACTCGTCCTACTTAGTCACTAATGAGCAACATCCTTGCTCTGGGTGCCAGCGTGGAGAGAGAAGGCACCTGAGTCGTGTTTTCTATCCTCAGAGAAAGAAAACTATCTGAACACCTTTAAACTTAAGTTTATTTTTCCCTTCTCAGTATGTAGATACATAGTAAGCAATTTGAGAAGGAGCTTTATCTTAAAGAAAAATAAGAGATTAAAAGTGCAATTGCAATGGGCTTTTCTCAGATTAAAGGGATCTAAAACATTTCTGTGCAATGAGCTTGAAATGAAGTTCAAATTCAGTTCATAAGCTTATCTCCAAATTTCATTTTTTAAAGTATCTCAAACATAAACTCCACTCAACTTGATCAAAAGCCTCTCCTGCTTCAAGAGACAGAGCAACAATCAGCCCCCTTGTTCATTTAGCCAAGTCAGTGTTCTTAATCAGCATAAAAAACAACAGCAGCCAATGGGTGGTTTTTTAATAAAAAGTGGTTTGATGAAGCTCCAGGCTGGTGGCAGCATTCTCAGCCCAGAAAAATACAAGTCGAGTCCTCAAACCTGCAAACAGGCCCAAGAATGGGGACCCACTCCAATAGCTGGTATTTCTTCAAGCCTCAAGCCCTCTGTTGTGTACTAACTCCACCTGTCTCCCTGCCTCTCCCTGCTCATCTCCCTGCCTCTCCCTGCTCATCTCCCTGCCTCTCCCTGTTCATCTCCCTGCCTCTCTCTGCTCATCTGCCTGCCTCTCCCTGCTCATCTCCCTGCCTCTCCCTGCTCATCTCCCTGCCTCCCCCTGCTCAGCATTCCACATTTCCCACCCTTGTTTGGATCAAGGTTCAGTGCCCCGTTTCTCGCTCCCAGAAGTGTGTCATTTGGAATTTTCTTCCCTTCCCTTCGCTTCCCTCTCTCGGCAATTTGGTGCTAAAGCCTTTAGGTGGGGCAGAGCAGGATAACATCTGTGACTAATGAGAGAAGCCACCGTGGTCCAGAGCTGGGTGTTGAAGCCCCAGCAGGGTGAGAAAAGTGTCTGCACAGGAGGGCTGCTTGCTGTGTGGTGTCAGAGACTGAACAGGATAGGACAGTGTTCCTGCAGGGGCAGCCTGGCTTGGGGTGGCAGAATCCCAGTGGAGTGAAGAGGGTGTCCCCATGGAAGGGTGGCTGGGTATAAAGTTTCAGAGTCCAGGGAGAGTGGGAGGACATTCCCAGGATAAAAGAACAGAAGGGGAATCGGACAATAGTTACATAGAGGAGATTAGTCAAGTAAGTAACTTATTAAGGATAATGAAAGCCAAGTTTCTCATTATAGGAGAAGGGAGTCACAAATATTGAAACAGAAACCTGGAATGAACCCTGTAGTTGTCCAGTTGAAATTGGAAGCTAAATGATGCTATGGTCTTCAATATATTTGTATAGATATAGGAATAAATATAGAAATGTGTGCATGCATACATACATACATACAATAGAAGGTAGAATAACAGACCCCCCAAAGATGCCTGCATCCTAATTTCCAAAACCTGTGAACATGTTACCTTACATGGCAAAAGAGACTTTGCAGGTAAGATTAAGTTAAAAACCTTGAGATAAGGTTATCCTGAATTATCTGGGTGAGTCCAATACAATAACAAGGGTCCTTATAAAAGGGAGGCAGAGGGTGGGCACTGTGGCTCACATCCAGCACTTTGGGAGGCTGAGATGGGAGAATCACTTGAGCCTAGGAGTTTGAGATCATCCTGGACAACGTGCTGAAACCCCATCTCTACTAAAAATACAAAAATTAGCCTGGCATGGTGGTGCATGCCTGTAACTCCAGCTACTAGGGAAGCTGAGCTGGAGGATCACCTGAGCTTGGGAGGTAGAGGCTGCAATGAGCTGTGATTGCAGCACTGCACTCCAACCTGGGCAATGGGAGTGACACTCCATGTAAAAAAAAAAAAAGAGGGAGGGAGGCGGGTCAGAGTCAGAGAAGGAGATATGACAACAGAAGCAGAAGTGAAAGAGACAGATATTAATTTGAGAATACTATGCTGTTAGCTCTGCAAATGCAGGAAGGGGCCACAAGCTAAGGAAGGTAGGTGGCTTCTAGAAACTGGAAAAAGGAAGAAAAGGGATGCCCTCCTAGCGTTTCCAGAAGGAACAGCCATGTTGACACCTTGATTTTATGGCTTCTAATCTTCAGAACTAGAAGATGATGAATTTGTATTGTTTTAAGCCGTTAAGTTTGTAATACACATACTGTTATATTGGCTAGTTCTGTCCAGTGAGAGCTCTTGGGAGATGCAATACCCCAATAGCAATGAGCACACCTAGCTGATAAATACCTTTCTCCATTAAAAGAAGCCATTGCTCTTCAGAGGAATGGCTGATTCAGGTCTGAAACAGAAAATACAAGACAAGCCTGGAATATATTTTCTTTTTTCTTTTCTTTTTTTAGACAGAGTTTCACTCTTGTTGCCCAGGCTGGAGTGCAATGGCACTATCTCAGCTCACCACAACCTCCACCTCCCAGGTTCAAGCAATCTCCTGCTTCAGCCTCCTGAGTAGCTGGGATTACAGGCATGCACCACCACGCCCAGCTGATTTTTTATTTTTAGTAGAGATGGGGTTTTTTCATGTTGGTTAGGCTGGTCTCGAACTCCTGACCTCAGATGATCTGCTGCCTTGGACTCCCAAAATGCTGGGATTACAGCCATGAGCCACCATGCCCGGCCACCTGGAATATATTTGCATGTCAGAAAGCAAGACATTATCAGCATGGTAAGGGCTTGTCAAAAGGACACAGGAGTCAGCTTGAAGAGGCTGCCATTGGACAAATGAGAGACAACTTGCATCAAAATAAATAATAAGAGTAATAGATTATAAACCATTGAATAAAATAGAGACACGAGTCCCTAATTAAATAAATTAACAAGTAAAAATTAAATGTTTGTTTAAGAATGGGACATTTTCAGATGATGGGTGCACCAAAATCTCATAAAGCACCACTAAAGAACTTAGGCATGTAACCAAATACCACCTGTACCCGAATAACTTATGGAAAAAAATTTTTTTTAAAAAAAAGGACATTTAAGACCAGGCCGATGGCTCACACCTGTAATCCCATAGCTTTGGGAGGCCAAGGTAGGCAGATTGCTTGAGCCCGGGAGCTTGAAACCAGCCTGAGCAACATGGTGAAACCCCTTCTCTACTAAAAATACAAAAATTAGCCAGATGTAGCGGCATGTGCCAGTAGTCCCAGCTACGCGGGAGGTTGAGATGGGAGAATTACTTGAGCCTGGGAGGTTAAGGTTGCAATGAGCACCACTGCACTCCAGCCTGGGCGACAAAGCAAGATGCTGTGTCAAAAAAAAAGAATGGGACATTAAGCTAGTTTTGAAGTATCACTACACAAAATACTAATTAATTATTATACAAAAGGAAAGAAGTAGCTTTATAACAAAACAAATTGGCAGATAACATTTTAGTCAGGTGATCAGAGTGAATATTGTCAGTAATGGAGCAAATGAAAATAGTGTGCCATCTGATATGATGCGATGAGGAAAACACAGCATCCCCTCTGTGATATTCCTGCCAAAGATACACAACCTGAACTTAATCACGAGAACACATCTGACAAAACCAAACTGACAGGCATTATACAAAACAACTGGTCCATATTTGCCAAAAGTTTTAAGGCCATAAAGCCAAGTAATATAACTGAGGAATTTCTCCAGACTGGAGAAGATTAAAGAGACATGACAACTAAATTGTCTGATTCTGAACTGAATCTTTCTGCTCTAAAGGCATTTGGCAAAACTTGAATGTGATCTGAGTATTAGATGGTAGTAATGTATCGATGTTAATTTCCTAATTTTGGTGGTTGTATTGTGGTTATATAGGAAAATAAAGTATTGAGGTATTATGAGGAATCAGGTTGGATTGGCAAATTACTGTCATGGTTCTGGAAAAAGAATTATACTGTATTTATAACTTTTCTGTAAGTTGGAGGATATTTCAAAGATTTTTAAATATATATCATTAGGTCCCAAATCCTTTTCTTACACTATCAGTAAGTCTTCTCCCTTTAACCATTGATTCAGTTCTGTTCGTAGAAATGGATATTTCTCATTTTCTCCGGAATCAGAGCACCTTCAGGCCAGGCAACTTAATTGGAGGATGACCAGAGCCTGGGGATGACCAAAGTCTGGCAGGAGTAACCACAGCACTGATTGAATACTGGGTGGTGGGAGATGGTGAGGACAGGTAGGAGAAAATGGTTTTCAAAGGCTGTCAGAATGTTCTTGCTTCACTTTTTTTTTTTTTTTTCGTTTTGAGACAGAGTCTTGCTGGGATGCCCAGGCTGGAGTGCAATGGCGCAATCTCAGCTCACTGCAACCTCTGCTTCCCAGATTCAAGCGATTCTCCTGCCTCAGCCTCCGAAGTAGCTGGGATTACAGGCGCGTGCCACCACACCTGGCTAATTTTTGTATTTTTAGTAGAGATGGGGTTCCACCATATTAGCCAGGCTGGTCTTGAACTCCTGGCCTCAAGTTATCCACCTACCTTGGCCTCCCAAAGTGCTGGGATTACAGGCATGAGCCACTGCGCCCACTTTTTTTATTTCCTAACATCTGATTAAAATACCCAGGTCCACTGTGGAGTGTCAGGAGGAAAAGTTGAGTATCATCTGTTAGCGTGTTTGTTTTACAATCAATTTAATCTCTCTAGGGCAATCTATTAGAAAAAAGGTAGACTGACCTAGTTCTTAGACTGTCACTGATTCTAAACCCCAGCTCTCCTTTTCTTTAGCTTTACTCAGCAGATTAATCCTATTTCACTTGTGTATTTATGTGAACACACAAATTTGCAGCCCTTGGGCTGTACTCAGACAAGCCCAAGTGATATTTCAGGATTCAAAGAAATCTGGTGCAAAACACAGTTCGAAGTAGAAATCAGACTTGTCCATGCACAAAAGGTGCCAAAAACATGCCACCTATTAGAATACATAAATGTCGTGTCAAAAAAAAGCTATAAAAGATAGTTTGGGGACAATAAAGACATATAAATACAGACCCCATGTTGGAAATTAGGGAATGTTTTCTTTTTTTTTTTTTTGAGACATAGTTTTGCTCTTGTTGCCCAGGCTAGAGTGCAATGGCGCGATCTTGGCTCACTGCAGCCTCCGCCTCCTGGGTTCCAGCGATTCTCCTGCCTCAGTCTCCTGGGTAGCTGGGATTACAGGCACGCATAACCACGCCTGACTAATTTTTGTA
>NW_012102787.1:3468911-3470858 GCF_000951045.1 Mandrillus leucophaeus
GATTACAGGCATGAGCCACCACGGCCGGCCTATGCTCCTAGTTTTAAGACTTAACATTTAAATATTTTATGGGTATATTCCCTTCATCATCAGTACATCTAATACAAATTCTCTCTTCCCTGAAGGTAAGTGGGAAGTTAGATGGGGTGGTTTCCCTTCTTTTTCCTGCCAGTTAAAAAAAGCTTCTTATTTCCAAAGCATGTAGACTGTGCCTCCCAACAGATCTCAATGCCTTTCACAAGGCCTTTGCTCTTCTGCCTGCCCATAATACTCAGACAGACAAAAACAGATAATCACACACATAGGTTTCACTTGCCATTCGTGGCCCTCTTCAGTTGTCACGTCCTGGCTCCCCCAGGCACAAGTAATTGCTTGGTTTCATGTCCTTGTAGCAACAGTTACCACTTTGTTAATTTACACATATGTTCATCTGTCTTCCTCATAAGCTCTGAGCTCTTCAAAAGGAGGAACCATATATTATTTACTTTGCACAGTGACTAACACATAGTAAGTGCTCAATATAAGCTTGTGGGTGAAAGAATAAATAAGTGGATGAGTAAATGCCTTTGAGCTGGGGTCTGGGGAAGATCTAATGACTTCTAAGACCATGGGGGCTATCAGGATTTCTACTAGCCCCCTTCAGATCCTGATACTCAACCTTCAGATCTTGAACTTAATGCTATTGAACAGCAGCCACTCCGCATGAAATTAAAACAAAAAAATGTTAGAAGTATTTAAAGCCTAGGCCTTTTTTTCCTACCAAATTTCTCTTTTTTCACAGCTTGAAAATTGGAACTCTAATAGCCATGCAGAACATTCATCAAACGCTTCCACGGGATGATAAAAGTCACAAAATATTCACAGGGCACATATGGACCCTCCAGACAGTTGGTGTTGGTGACCAGGTAAAAGTATTAAACTCAGAAAAATCCATCTGGAAAGACAGGCATTTTAAAAATTATTATTATTATTATTATTTGACACAGAGTCTCACTCTGTCACTCAGGCTGGAGTGCAGTGGCGTGATCTCAGTTCACTGTAACTTCTGCCTCCTGAGTTCAAGTGACTCTCCTGTTTCAGCCTCCCAAGTAGCTGGGATTACAGGGGCCTGCCACCACGCCCGGCTAATTTTTGTATTTTTAGTAGAAAGAGGGTTTCACCATGTTGGCCAGGTTGGTCTCAAACTCCTGACCTCAAGTGATCTGCCCACCTCAGCATCTCAAAGTGCTAGGATTACAGGCGTGAGCCACTGCGCCCAACCAGTAAGGCATTTTTAAAATCAAATGTCAGCAAACATTTATGCTAGGCTCTATTCTAAGGGATTTAGGTATAATATCAACATTTAGATCTGCAGCAGTCCTATAACGTAGGGTCTATGATCATCCCTATTTTATAGATGTGAATGCTGAAGAATGGGGCAGTGAGAACACTCACCTAAGAGTCAGTCTGAATGAACCCAGTCCTGCCCTGGAGCCTGTGCTCTATACCACATTGGACATCAGAGTATCTGGCCATGGGCAGAGCTGCAAGACTCACCAAATATTAGCTACATATTATCAGCCATCTAGTCAGTCCACTGAAGGTTTAGATAGGCACACTGAGGCCCAGAGAAATGAATGACCTTACTTGAATTATATAGATTGTTCCCAGAAAAATTGGGCTAGAAACAGGATCCCTGGTTGCCAACCCACTGTGGTGCCTTCTCCCACGACACAAGACCTTGCCTCTGGTCTTCTATTGTAAATCATATAGTGTTTATCATATGACAGCTGCAGGTTGGTTTAGGGGTAGTTAATGAAATTAGTCAGTGTTTTTCACAAATGGATCTCAGAGTGTCCATCCCACCCAGACAATTATTTTGAATTTGCTCAGGCTAAGTTAATATACCAGTAATAACTACTGTGAAAGAGGTGAAAGCTAAAGGAGGAAAAGGAGGAGGAGGAGGAG
>NW_012102787.1:3473022-3483510 GCF_000951045.1 Mandrillus leucophaeus
AGTTGGTTTACATCCACTTTCTCTTTTTGAGAAGAAAGTGACCCTCTAAACTGCCATACAGGCTATTTTGCTGGGAGCTCTTCCATTGCCTTTTTAAAATTTTAATGTGCAGTAATCTTGACTCTTTAATGAGGGACCATCAGAAAGAACTTCCTAGCCAAGGTGTAAGGGGGCAGAGGTGTAGATCTTGTTCCAGGCTCTGCTGATTTCTTCCCCCGCCCCTCCTAGGCCTATCACAGGTTCAGGGCTGGTCAAATCTTGTCCCAAAACCAAAGATATCTGTCCCAGAAGACTTCTGAGAATGTCACAAGATTTCTAGTTATCAGAATCAAGGCCATCCAGGCCTCTTACTGAATCTAGATAAAAACCATCTAAATTGAGAACATCCTAGAAACTAAGACCAAGGACAGGATGATACTTTGTAACTATGGGAGGGAATATGGCTTCTTGTTTTTCAAGAGAAAGTAAAAACAAGATTTCTTGACATTCTTTCCACTGAATGCTAAAGAAAGCTTCATCGTTAGCCGTCTCCTCTCCCAAACATAAGGAATTGAACAAAACAGAATAGAAGACCCCTGTACTTCAGAAGTCTTTTTTCTCAGTGCTGCATGTTTCATGCATTACGAACTGAGGTTATTTTCTTCTTGTTAGGGTTTACGTAGAACTGAGATAGCCATTAGATATTCTGATTATTAAAGAAGTTAGAAAGGTTTTTTTTAAACTCTAAAGGGCCCTCTCTTAATTATTTTAAAAAGCTATTTATTACTGAATGCAGAGCATTGCCTTTGTCATTATAAAGAATTTAAAAAGAATGATAACTAATACAGTCGTATTTTTGAAGTTGTCTTCTAGTCCAGAAGAGAGAGGGAGAATAAACCAAGAATATGAAAAAGCAAGAAAAGCATTAAGTGTGAAGGGGTCTTTTAAAAACCTGTCTTAGGAGTGGTGGAAGGTAGTATTCTGTAGTGTTTCTAGAATTTCATTAATGAGCACATTGAGGATACAAATGATTAATAAGACACATTCTCTTGGCCTGAAGGATCTTCCAGGCAAGTAAGAAAGACAAGCATGTAAATCAATTGATTACAGTTAACTAGACAAGAGCTATAAGGAATAGAAATGACATGCTGTGAAAACTGAGAGAAGAGAATAACTAGGTCTTCTCAGGAAAATCAAGAAAGGCTTCACACAGAAGATAATATTTTAACTAGGTCACCAAATGTGGTAGTTTTAAAATACGTTCACAAATTTTTAGATACTTTTCTTTTCAAGAGGTGGAACTTAACTCCCCTCCCTTTGAGTGTGGACTGGACTTAGTGACACTCAGCCTCCCGAGTAGCTGGAATTACAGGCACCCACCACCATGTTCGGCTAGTTTTTGTATTTTTAGTAGAGACCGGGTTTCAGCATGTTGGCCAGGCTGGTCTCGAACTCCTGACCTCAGGTGATCCATCCGCCTCGGCCTACCAAAGTGCTGGGATTGGGTGTGAGCCACGGCACTCGGTGTCAACTTCTTTGTGCTGTCTCCTAGTGACACTAATAGAAAATGGCAGAAGTGACAGTGTACTTCAAAGACAAGGTTATCAGCAATAGTATGGTTCCCTGTTTACTCTCTTCCTTGGATCACTCACTGTGAAGGAAGACAGCTGCCATGTCCTGAGGACACTCAAGCAGATCTATGAAGAAGACCACATGGCAAGAAAGTAAGGCCTCCTGCCCACAACAGCCACATGGGTGAGCCATCTTGGAAGTGGCTCCTCTAGTCCCAGTCGGGTTTTTGCATGACTGCAGCCTCAGCCAATATCTTGACTGCAACTGCATGTGAGACTGTGAACCAGAACCATACAGCTAAGCCACTCAGAATTCCCGACCCCAGAAACTGTGAGGTAATACATGTTTATCATTGGCTTAGATCACTACCTTTTGGGATAATTTGTTATGCAGCAATAGATTCCTAATACCCCAGATGAGTATCGGTTTGCTCTATTGCCAGGTAGGAGGCATCCAAATAGAAGAACTGAAAGGCTCCCAGTGAGTGGTTGAGTACAGCTGGACTGTAAGACATGTAGTTGTGACTCTTAAGCTTTTAAGTGTATTAGCAAATGCCCTAAGTATTCTTAAAAGTGGAATTTCCTTAACTTAATGAATAACGTTGGCTGGGTGCAGTGATTCATGCCTGTAATTCCAGCACTTTGTGAGGCCAATGCAGGAGGATCATTTGAGGCCAGGAATTCAAAAGAGGCCTGGGAAACATAGTGACACCCCATCTCTACAAAAGAAAATAAAAAAAAGAATATCTTGGAATATGGCTACTCACTGCACTTTGGGGGAAAAAAATTTAAATTTTTTGCCATGATCTAAAAGCTACTTCTCTAGTTCATGCTGTGTTACAGTCCTCCTTGCTCACTACACCTGAGTCACACTGGCTTTCCTCATTCCGTATCCCCTACTAGGAGTTCTGTGCACACAGCTGCTTCTGCTTAGATAGCTCTTCTCTTTACCTTCCCTCTGGCTGACTCCTGCTTCTCTTATAAGACACAGCCTGCGTGTGCCTTCAAGGAGACCCTTTTCTGACCGCCACAACTGTTATTCTTCTCTGTAGTGCTTGTTTGTTTCTTCCATCAGAGGAATCACTCTCCAAAGTCATGTTATTTATGTTATTTGTCTGTTTGCATGTTTTTGTCTGTCTTTCACTCCAGACAGTACATTCCACTATGCAGGGGCCACTTGTTTATTGCAGTATCTCCAACACATGACATGGTGCCTAGCATGTGGTAAGTGCTCACAAAACATTGATTATGGCTATCTTCCCCTTCCTCCTGTGTAGTAAAACATTGATATTAGGTATTCCAGTTTGTTTTGTTTTGTGTTTTGAGATGGCGTGAGCCATCGCGCCCAGCCAGGTATTCCCGTTTTAAGACTATTTGTTGGCCAGGAGTGGTGGCTCACACCTGTAATCCCAGCACTTTGGGAGGCCGAGGCGGGCGGATCACCTGAGGTCAGGAGTTCAGCCTGGCCAACATGGCGAAACCCCATCTCTACTAAAAATATAAAAATTAGCTGGGAGTGGTGGTGGGTGCCTGTAATCCCAGCTACTTGGGAGGCTGAGGCAGGAGAATCACTTGAACCTGGGAGGCAGAGTTGCAGGGGGCTGAGATCGTGCCACTGCACTCCAGCCTGGGCACAGAGCAAGACCCTGTCTCAAAAAAAAAAAAGTAGATTAAACATCTTGGCAGCAATACTTCACAGATACGAGGCTGTACTTCATACATACATATATATGTATGTAACTCACATGTATCATATGTATATATGTATGTATGTATATCAAGAGGTACATAATTTAGTGTCTCTCTTTGGTGATGACAAAATTGGTCACTGGGCTTAGGTGGTAACCCCCAGATTTCACCCTGCAAAGTTGTGTTTTTCCCCTTGAGACTGACTGCCAAGCCATCTAAGGAGTGATCTTCTGCCATCACAAATTGGAGACATAGTAATACCCCACCCATAAATACTTTAGCATATGTCTGTCTCTTATACACCCTCCTGCCCACAACAGCCACATGGGTGAGCCATCTTGTAAGTGGCTCCTCTAGTCCCAGTTGGGTTTTTGCATGACTGCAGCCTCAGCCAATATCTTGACTGCAACTGCATGTGAGACTGTGAACCAGAACCATACAGCTAAGCCACTCAGAATTCCCGACCCCAGAAACTGTGAGGTAATACATGTTTATCATTGGCTTAGATCACTACCTTTTGGGATAATTTGTTATGCAGCAATAGATTCCTAATACCCCAGATGAGTATCGGTTTGCTCTATTGGCAGGTAGGAGGCATCCAAATAGAAGAACTGAAAGGCTCCCAGTGAGTGGTTGAGTACAGCTGGACTGTAAGACATGTAGTTGTGACTCTTAAGCTTTTAAGTGTATTAGCAAATGCCCTAAGTATTCTTAAACGTGGAATTTCCTTAACTTAATGAATAACGTTGGCTGGGTGCAGTGATTCATGCCTGTAATTCCAGCACTTTGTGAGGCCAATGCAGGAGGATCATTTGAGGCCAGGAATTCAAAACAGGCCTGGGAAACATAGTGACACCCCATCTCTACAAAAGAAAATAAAAAAAAGAATATCTTGGAATATTGCTACTCACTGCACTTTGGGGGAAAAAAATTTAAATTTTTTGCCATGATCTGAAAGCTACTTCTCTAGTTCATGCTGTGTTACAGTCCTCCTTGCTCACTACACCTGAGTCACACTGGCTTTCCTCATTCCGTATCCCCTACTAGGAGTTCTGTGCACACAGCTGCTTCTGCTTAGATAGCTCTTCTCTTTACCTTCCCTCTGGCTGACTCCTGCTTCTCTTATAAGACACAGCCTGCGTGTGCCTTCAAGGAGACCCTTTTCTGACCGCCACAACTGTTATTCTTCTCTGTAGTGCTTGTTTGTTTCTTCCATCAGAGGAATCACTCTCCAAAGTCATGTTATTTATGTTATTTGTCTGTTTGCATGTTTTTGTCTGTCTTTCACTCCAGACAGTACATTCCACTATGCAGGGGCCACTTGTTTATTGCAGTATCTCCAACACATGACATGGTGCCTAGCATGTGGTAAGTGCTCACAAAACATTGATTATGGCTATCTTCCCCTTCCTCCTGTGTAGTAAAACATTGATATTAGGTATTCCAGTTTGTTTTGTTTTGTGTTTTGAGATGGCGTGAGCCATCGCGCCCAGCCAGGTATTCCCGTTTTAAGACTATTTGTTGGCCAGGAGTGGTGGCTCACACCTGTAATCCCAGCACTTTGGGAGGCCGAGGCGGGCGGATCACCTGAGGTCAGGAGTTCAGCCTGGCCAACATGGCGAAACCCCATCTCTACTAAAAATATAAAAATTAGCTGGGAGTGGTGGTGGGTGCCTGTAATCCCAGCTACTTGGGAGGCTGAGGCAGGAGAATCACTTGAACCTGGGAGGCAGAGTTGCAGGGGGCTGAGATCGTGCCACTGCACTCCAGCCTGGGCACAGAGCAAGACCCTGTCTCAAAAAAAAAAAAGTAGATTAAACATCTTGGCAGCAATACTTCACAGATACGAGGCTGTACTTCATACATACATATATATGTATGTAACTCACATGTATCATATGTATATATGTATGTATGTATATCAAGAGGTACATAATTTAGTGTCTCTCTTTGGTGATGACAAAATTGGTCACTGGGCTTAGGTGGTAACCCCCAGATTTCACCCTGCAAAGTTGTGTTTTTCCCCTTGAGACTGACTGCCAAGCCATCTAAGGAGTGATCTTCTGCCATCACAAATTGGAGACATAGTAATACCCCACCCATAAATACTTTAGCATATGTCATTAAAACGTAAGAACATTTTCCTTCATAGCTAAAATAAGATTATCTCACTGAACAAAATTAATATTAACCCCTTAATAGCACCTAACATTCAGTCCAAGTTCAAATTTTCTCCCAATTATCCCCCAAATGTCTTTTATATCTGGTTTTCCAAACTGGGATCTAAACCAGAGAAGCCAATTTTTAAATGATCATAGGGAAAACTTTAAAATGTATATTACCTTAGATACAGACTTTTCCTTTTAATTTCATATCTTATTCACTAGTTAAAAAGAAATGTTGGCTGGGTGCAGTGGCTCACGCCTGTAATCCCAGCACTTTGGGAGGCTGAGGTGGGCGGATCACGAGGTCAGGAGATCAAGACCATCCTGGCCAACATGGTGAAACCCCGTCTCTAGTAAAAATACAAAAATTAGCTGGGTGCGGTGGCAGGCACCTGTAATCCCAGCGACTTGGGAGGCTGAGGCAAGAGAATCATTTGAACCCGGGAGGCGGAGATTGCAGTGAGCCGAGAATGCGCCATTGCACTCCAGCCTGGTAACAGAGCGAAACTCTGTCTCAAAAAAAGAAAGAAACATTATTGCTGTCATTGCAGTAGGTGAATGTCATGTGCATGTAGTTAGGAAAGTTACAAATCCTGTTCTAAAATCTTTAACTGAACCGAGTGTGGTTCAGTTTACAGGCTCATGTCTGTAATCCCAGCACTTTGGGAGACTGAGGTGGCTGATCGCTTGAGTCCAGGAGTTCGAGACCAGCATGGCCAATATGGTGAAAACGCATCTCTACTAAAAATACAAAAATTAGTTGGGCGTGGTGGCACGTACCTGTAATCCCAGCTACCCGGGAGGCTGAGGCACAAGAATCGCTTGAACTCTGGAGGTGGAGGTTGGAGTGAGCTGAGATCGTGCCACTGCACTCCAGCCTGAGCCACAGAGCCAGATTCTGTCACAAAACAATAAAAATTTAAAAAAACTTTATCAAGCAGTTTTGGTGCCAAAAAATAAAATAAAATAAAATAAAATAAAATGTATCATAAATAACATTATATCCTCATGATTTTTAAGTCCTTACTAACGATAAAGAAATATTAAAATCACTATAAGATTGAAATATGTTCATTCATAAGTTGAGTCCAAGTAGTAAATCTTGCCCAGCGGCTAAGAATCAGAAACAGAATCAGCTCCTTGGCCATAAGCACTATCTCAGCTGAAGAAAGAGGGAAACTAGTAGCTAGGTTCACACTAACATCAAGGATGAAAGAAATGATATCTTTCGACTTCTCAGTGAAGAGGACTCGGAGCTAACGGCTTACAGAATCTCCTTTCTCTTTATAATGACACTTTAAACTTTCCATGCCTTCGCTCTGAGTCTGTTCATTTTACTAAAAGAACAAAGAGTATTCATTTTCACATCACACTTTGCCCAGGTGTGGAAATTAACAAGTCAAAGTGATATTTCCAAGATACGAAATCATGTGTCTTTCATCCCTTTGTACCCGCAAAGTATTTGAGCTATGCAAAGACAATAAACTACAACTTTATTTCTTATCACATGTTTCTGATGAATAGGAGGGAAACATTCATGTTTTAAACTAGCCTTTTCATTAAGTATTAGGACATGTGTTATTTAAATGAAGCAAGAAAATTTGTTCATAATTTTTTGTTTCTGTTTTTTCTTCTTTTTTCCTTTTTTGCGATGGAGCCTCACTCTGTTACCCAGGCTGGAGTACAGTGGCGCCATCTCAGCTCACTGCAACCTCCGCCTTCTGGGTTCAAGTGATTTTCCTGCCCCAGCCTCCCCAGTAGCTGGGATTACAGGCGTATGCCATCACGCCCAGCTAATTTTTGTGTTTTTAGCAGAGACGAGGTTTCACCATGTTGGCCAGGCTGGTCTCCAACTCCTGACCTCAGGTGACCCACCTACCTCGGCCTCCCAAAGTGCTGGGATTATAGGCGTGAGCCACCGTGCTCAGCCTTGTTTCTGTTTTTTGGTCTGAACGTTGGTGGTCACTTGTTTGATCAGTAACACTGAAATATGTCATAATCATAACACTCCTTTTATATAGACACTTTAATCCCGAGACCACAAAAATCTTTATAAGAATCTGTTTGCCAGTAATATTGGTCACTTTGAAAATCACTTTGAAAGTAGGAAACCTGAAGACAGGAAATTGCCTGAACACTCAAAAGTACTCGAGTCAAGAAGCAAGTCTAAACTAAAACTAGGTCTTATCAGTCTCAGCCTTGGCCTGATCAAAGTCTGAAGGATTGACTTTAAATCTTAAAGACCCTTTGTCCTTCCTAGTCTCATGATATTGACCCAAAATATTTTGTGTACTTTATCACTAAGGTAGTGAGTTCTCACTTGATATGTAGACCATTTTTTCTACAACTATATGAAATATCTATACATAGATGAATTAATGGCATGGTTTACATGTGTGTTTGTTTTGTCTCTTTCTTTTTAGTGACTGGACACATCCAAGAGACAGAAGAGTCTATAATTAGGAACAAAAGAGAAATAGACATTGATCATTTTGATAATTGTTTGACAATTTATTGTCCTTTTCTCAGGCTACAAAGGTAACATATTTGTTGTACAAATTTTGAAAACCTAGGAAAAGCACTAAAAGGCAAATGCAAATTAACCATTTTCCTACTTCCCACTCTTAGAGAGAGCTACCATTATCATTTATTTATCTTAATAAACTCCTTATCATGCATGTACTTTTCACCCATCAGGTGGAATCTCCCTATCCCTAAAGACGTAGGTAAATTTGGCTCAAATCTCTTTCCAAAGCTGTGGAAAGTTCAATAATCTCCCAAACATTTCTGTAAATTCTTCCAGGCTGGGAGCAGGTGGGAGAGCGAGGGGAATTTGAAGAGGGCTGTCACAAGGCACCTTTAACTGATTTCTTGCCTCTACTGATTCCTGTACTCTGCTCAGGCAGTCTCTTTGTGGTTTACACTCACACACTACATGCAAGGCCCTGCTGCGTCAGACTTTAGGCTTGAGAAGATTTGAAAAGATGGAGAGAACAATAAAGGTTTATTGGCAATATAAACGACTTACAATTGAATATTTAATGTCCTGTTCTTAAACTCTCTTAGTTTCTTTTTGACAACTTGGACTGTAGCCTCTTGACATTTTGCTGGGCTCTTTTTACATCTTCACTGACCACCTTGAACCTGTCCACAACTCTACTCCAAAACACACCTCTTTCCATTTTGTAACACTAAGCTATTCAGCTTTATCTGTATCTCTAATTTGGAGTCCAGGGGCAGATTGCATAAGTTAAAATCCTGAGACTCGTTCTTGGGCAAGTAAACTCTCTAAGCCTCAGCCTTCTCATTTGTAAAATAATGTTGACAGAACCTCCTTCACAGGCAAAGCACTTAGCTCATCTCCTAGCACACTGAGTACATGTGAGCTACTTTCGTTACTATTGAGAATATTTCATCTGGGCTATATAGAGCCTGGAGAACCTGTCTGGACTTCTGTTGAGTACCCCTTTCCAGTGCCCAGAACAGTTACGTAAATGGAGAGTGAGGCTTTGATATTAAGAACACATAGTCTGGGGCCAGGCACCGTGGCTCATGCCTGTAATACCAGTACTTTGAGAGGCCATGAGGGATGAAGCGCTTGAGCTCAGGAGTTTGAGACTAGTCTGGGCAACATGGTGAAACCACATCTCTACAAAAAATACAAAAATTAGGTCTCGCGCGGTGTCTCACGCCTGTAATCCCAGCACTTTGGGAGGCCGAGGCAGGCGGATCACGAGGTCAGGAGTTCAAGACCAGCCTGACCAACATGGTAAAACCCTGTCTCTACTAAAAATACAAAAATTAGCCAGGCATGGTGGTGTGCACCTGTAGACCCAGCTACTCAGGAGGCTGAGACAGGAGAACTGCTTGAACCAGGAGGTGGAGGTTATAGTGAGCCAAGATAGTACCACTGCACTCCAGCCTGGGCAGCAGAGCGAGACTCCGTCTCAAAAAATAGTAATAATAATACAAAAATTGGCTGGGTGTGATGGCACGTGCCTATAGTCCCAGCTACTTGGGAAGCTGAGATGGGAGGATCACCTGAGCCCAGGAGGCAGAGGCTGCAGTGAGCATTGATTGCACCACTGCACTCCAGCCTGGGTGACAGAGTGAGACCTGACCTGTCTCAAAAAAAAAAAACAAAAACAAAAACAAAAACCAAGAAAACACATAGTCTGATGCTGGAATGCCTGTCAACTATAACTGGGGTACAAGATGTTTATTATGGATCAACACCTGTGGAAGGAAGGGGAAGGAAGCAGGATTGGGCTGAAGCAACCAACCATCCTGGTTTGTATGCAACTGAGGGTTTACTGGGGCAAGGAGTGTTCAGTGCTAAAATCGGGAGACTACTGAGTAAACTGGGACAGTGGTCACCCTCATTGAGGAAACTGGGTTATAAAGCCTTTGAAGGAGAATCTGGACAGTAGGGATCTGGACAGTTCATCTCTGTGTCTAACAAAAGCGCCAGTTTGTGCCTGGGTTTCCTCATCTGCAAAATGGTGATAACAATGGTGAATGCCTGATTGCATTGTTGTGAAGGTTAAATAAGTTGATATGTGTAAAGTGATTAGAGCAGTGCCCACACAGTAAGCTCCTAAGTATTAGCTATCTCGCCAGATCAAGTGTCCTCCTATCAGATCCTGAAATTCTTGATCTTTGGTCTCCTTTATCCAACCACCACACTAGTGTTCATCATTACCTCAGTCTGGTTGTGATGTACAACCAGGGTCTTCCATTTCCCTCTCACTCCCAGATTTTGACTGATTCAGGAGACCCCCTCAACTCCTTGTGCTATCCTATTTTCATTATTGAATAATGGAAATAATTAAGTGAGGAGAAAAGTGACACAGAAGTAAGGGCAGAATAAAAAAATTTATTTTTATTTTATTTTATTTTTTGAGGTCGAGTCTCGCTCTGTCACCCAGGCTGGAGTGCAGTGGCACAATCTTGGCTCACTGTAACCTCCGCCTCCCAGGTGCAAACGATTCTCCTGCCTCAGCCTCCCAAGTAGCTGGGATTACAGGCATGTGCCATCATGCCCGGCTAATTTTGTATTTTTAGTAGAGACAGGGATTCTCCAT
>NW_012102787.1:3483560-3485893 GCF_000951045.1 Mandrillus leucophaeus
AAAAACAAAAACAAAAACCAAGAAAACACATAGTCTGATGCTGGAATGCCTGTCAACTATAACTGGGGTACAAGATGTTTATTATGGATCAACACCTGTGGAAGGAAGGGGAAGGAAGCAGGATTGGGCTGAAGCAACCAACCATCCTGGTTTGTATGCAACTGAGGGTTTACTGGGGCAAGGAGTGTTCAGTGCTAAAATCGGGAGACTACTGAGTAAACTGGGACAGTGGTCACCCTCATTGAGGAAACTGGGTTATAAAGCCTTTGAAGGAGAATCTGGACAGTAGGGATCTGGACAGTTCATCTCTGTGTCTAACAAAAGCGCCAGTTTGTGCCTGGGTTTCCTCATCTGCAAAATGGTGATAACAATGGTGAATGCCTGATTGCATTGTTGTGAAGGTTAAATAAGTTGATATGTGTAAAGTGATTAGAGCAGTGCCCACACAGTAAGCTCCTAAGTATTAGCTATCTCGCCAGATCAAGTGTCCTCCTATCAGATCCTGAAATTCTTGATCTTTGGTCTCCTTTATCCAACCACCACACTAGTGTTCATCATTACCTCAGTCTGGTTGTGATGTACAACCAGGGTCTTCCATTTCCCTCTCACTCCCAGATTTTGACTGATTCAGGAGACCCCCTCAACTCCTTGTGCTATCCTATTTTCATTATTGAATAATGGAAATAATTAAGTGAGGAGAAAAGTGACACAGAAGTAAGGGCAGAATAAAAAAATTTATTTTTATTTTATTTTATTTTTTGAGGTCGAGTCTCGCTCTGTCACCCAGGCTGGAGTGCAGTGGCACAATCTTGGCTCACTGTAACCTCCGCCTCCCAGGTTCAAACGATTCTCCTGCCTCAGCCTCCCAAGTAGCTGGGATTACAGGCATGTGCCATCATGCCCGGCTAATTTTGTATTTTTAGTAGAGACAGGGATTCTCCATGTTGGTCAGGCCGGTCTCGAACTCCCCGCCTCGGCCTCCCAAAGTGCTGGGATTACAGGTATGAGCCACAGCACCCAGCCTGAATTTTTAAGTTAAAAGTAGCTTCAAAAAATAAAAAATAAAAAAAAGGAAGCATGAGACTTTGGAAGCCAGAGGGGGATGCATAAAAGGCAGAGGGACTAAAGATCATTTTTAGCCTGGGTAACTTCTGTGATTATGAAGCTGATGAAATAAACGATCCTCACTCTGACTTCTCTTTTCTCCAAAATAAACCATGTCGTGTAATTCTATCAGGTGATCACTGGTTGTTTGTTCCTTCATTCTGAAGAAGCTAAAGCTACTAAAAGTCATGTGAATCACTTTATGAACAAGAGCAGGAAACAGCACTAGGTTAAAATTTGGAGTATGACATTTTCAGTATGAGAATACCTCCCTCCCCGAAGAGCTGGACACAAATTACTTTTTATAGCAGCCCTTGGCTTTTCATCTAGCCAGGAGGAAAGTATGAGGTAGCAGGGTTCCACACCCTTTTACCTGGATGACATCCCTCTGTGTCATTTAAACAGATGCTACTTAGAATAAGGAGGTGGGTTATTTACTCTCTATTCTCATCACCTGAACTAAAGCAAGCAGGTGAACAAGCCAAGCAAAAGAGCAATCTTAGAAGTCATTTTATAAAATGCCTAGACCTCTTTTGGCTTGTTCTTCTGTTGAATTCCAAGCATTATTTGTCTAGGTTCCCTTGCCTGAACTGTTGGCACAAGAGGTGCAATTTTATCCTTGAAGCAGGGTGTTCCTCGGGCACTGAGCCAGTGCAGTTGGCTCATTCACTTCCTTCCCTGCTATGTTTCTTCAGGGCTTTCTACACGTCAGAAGCCTATTACACAATGATTCAGAAGAGGATACAGGAAGTATTGTTCCTACTGTGGCACTGGCTGCCCACCTCTCTCTAGCCCAAACTGGTTTACTTCACCAAGGAAGCCACAGAGTTTTCTTCATTTCAATTTCTTTCTGATTTCACAGTTACCCATGATGGAAATCTGAAGTAGAAAGGACTTCGGCCAGGTGCAATGGGCTCAGCCCTGAAATCCTAGCACTTTGGGAGGCCAAAGTGGGATGATTGCTTGAGCTGAGGAGTGTGAGACCAACCTGGGAAACATAAGGAGACCCCTGTCTCTACAAAAAAATAAAAATAAATTAGCCGGGCGTGGTGGCACACACCTATGGTCCTAGATAACAGGCCGCTGAGGTGGGAGGATCACTTAGACCCAGGAGGCTGAGGCTGCAGTGAGCTGAAATCAAGCCGCTGCACTCTAGCCTGGGCAACAGAGTGAGACCCTATCTCAAAAAAAAAAAAAAAAAAGTCAAAAAAGAAAAGGCATGGTGGCTC
>NW_012102787.1:3487143-3489152 GCF_000951045.1 Mandrillus leucophaeus
TTCTTATATCCTATAAAGATGATTGGATAAATTCAATATATTTTTCCCTCACTGCCTCTTTTTTTCACTCTCCACTTTCAATATAACCACTGCTAAATGATCTGACAATCAATTTCATATACATAAAAACATGGTGCTTAGGGGTGTAGGGGAGGAAGACATGCGTAAGAAGGTGTGCTGGCAAAAGACACGCTGTGTCAGTTCCCTCTGGATGTTTTGTAAAACTGGTTGTGAGAAAATGTAAGAGAGGGTAGACACGGCATGACAGTGATGGAAACAGGCAGTGATGAAGGAACCATCTCCCTGAAAGCCAGCTATCTTTCAAGTACATCCTGAGTCTTGTTTCTCCTCCACATCTGCTATTCCTCCTCATGTAGCTTGCCTTCCTACCACATCCTCAAGATTTGTCTCTTCTCTCATCTAAGGTTCAGCTAGAGATACGAAGAGTAAACTGAGATCCTCAGATACCTTTTCCACATCAAAACTCCCCAGAATGTATCTGTAACTTGGAATCAAACTTAAAGGGCTTACCTGCCTTCCCTGTAAATTCTTTCGGGCCATTTGGGCAGCTTGTGAAATCTGTCCCTCAGAACACTGCTGGGTGCCTCTGTCACATTCACCAGTTTTTCCTTTCTTTGTCCTTTGATGAATTTTGAAAAATGTCCAAGGGTTCACTATACAAGGGGCAAACCATGTTTCCAAAAGACATCATAAAACCAAACCAAAAAAAAAAAAAAAGGAAATCTTGTACCTACAGAATTCTGAGACATTTTTGGTAATTTTTCTAGATAAGAGATTTTTAAATGCTATATGCAGAACTCAATCCGTGGACATAATATTGCTTTATGATCTCGTAAGAACCATAAGCTGGAATTGTTAAAATAAATTCAGGTGGACAGATGCCAAATGACAAAGCTGGGGTGGAAAGTGGTGGTAAAGAGGGATTTTTACTGCTCCATTTACTCACAGAAAAACTCCACCCAATAATTTCTGCAAAGCAAGACTAAAATACACTGAATCCTCTGCTGATCTCTAAAATCTTGAGCTTCTGCATTAAGGTGAGGAAAATATCCTGATTGAAGTCATTAAAATAAACACTGGTACAAGTGCCCAGAGAAAGCTGGCAGTGGTTCTGCTGAGAAATTCCCTAATTTGTTCCATTTTCCTTCAGTGCTTGTGCTGACATTCTGAATCTACTTGCCAAATAAGTTCTGTTAATAGACAAATACTCTGAGGTGTAGGGGAAGAAGACATGTGTAAGAAAGTATTCTGGCAAAGGCACGCTGTGTCAGCATAAATTTTATAGGACAAGTTGACTGTTTTAGGCCATACTTTTCTAGTTGTTGAAAAATACCATTATAACAACACCTGTGAAACATTGAAAAATAAAAATAATGCTTCAGAAGTCCACCAGCTTGATCCAAAACTGTTCTGACTGGCTTGAACGATGACTAGGTACAGCCAGTGATATCTATTTGCAGATGTCAATTTGTATGACATGACTTGCCTGAGGGAAGAGAGAGGAGCCTGTGAATTGGAAAAAGAATAAAGAAACAAAAAAGAGCCGGGCGCAGTGGCTCACGCCTGCAATCCCAGCACTTTGGAAGGCCGAGGCGGGCGGATCACGAGGTCATCTTATGGAGACCATCCTGGCTAACACGGTATAACCCCGTCTCTACTAAAAATACAAAAAAATTAGCCGGGTGGGGTGGCGGGCTCCTGTAGTCCAAGCTACTCGGGAGGCTGAGGCGGTAGAATGGCGTAAAGCTCCGGGAGGCGGAGCTTGCAGTGAGCCGAGACTGCGCCACTGCACTCCACCCTGGGCGACAGAGCGAGGCTCCATCTCAAAAAAAAGAAGAAAGAAAGAAAAAAGAAAAAAGAAAATAAAAAGGCCGGCGCAGTGGCTCACGCCTCTAATCCCAGCACTTTGGGAGGCCAAGGCGGGCGGATCACGAGGTCAGGAGATAGAGACCATCCTGACTAACACGGTGAAACCCTGTCTCTACTAA
>NW_012102787.1:3490062-3497001 GCF_000951045.1 Mandrillus leucophaeus
AAAAAAAAAAAAGTGACCAAATTTATATGTACAGGCTGGGGAAACATGATGAACGAGAAAAATAAATCACTTTTTTTTCTTTTTTTCTTGAGATGGAGTCTTGCTGTGTCGCCCAGGCTGGAATGCAATGGCGAAATCTTGGCTCACTGCAACCTCTGCCTCCTTGGTTCAAGCGATTCTCCCACCTCAGCCTCCAGAATAGCTGGGATTACAGGTACCCGCCATCATGTCCGGCTAATTTTTTGGTATTTTTGTGGAGATGGGGTTTCACCATGTTGGCCAGGCTGCTCTTGAACTCCTGACCTCAGGTGATCCTCCCACCTCGGCCTCCCAAAGTGCTGAGATTACAGGCATGAGTCAGTGTGCCTGGCCCACTTTTAAGTCTTTCAGCCTAATGTAAAATCATGAATGCAGGTATATTGTTCAAGATTTTTGGTTGCAAACAACAGAATCTCCACTCTTACTAGTTTAAAAATAAAATGAACCAGGCATGGTGGCTCACGCCTGTAATCCCAGCACTTTGGGAGGCCGAGGTGGGTGGATCACCTGAGGTCAGGAGTTCAAGACCAGCCTGGTCAACATAGCGAAACCCCATCTCTACTACAAATACAAAAAGTTAGCTGGGTGTGGTGTCTTGTGCCTGTAGTCCTAGCTACTCAGGAGGCTGAGGCAGGAGAATCACTTCAATCAGAGAGGCAGAGGTTGCAGTGAGCTGACATTGCACCACTGTACTCCAACCTGGGTTACAGAGTGAGACTCCGTCTCAAAAAAAAAAAAAAAGAAAGAAAATATTAAAGGGTATTAGATAGTACATAGACTGTCTGGAAGGGCCAGAGAATCATGTAATGGGTTACCTGGCAGAAAGGTTATAGAAGAGAATGCCAGTGGCGTTGGCACTGTGGCTGCACTAACTCTCTGCTGGGGGTACCAACACTGGTGCTGGGCCATTTCTGTGCCACTGGCAAGCTCCATAGCTTCACCAGAAAACAAATTCTGCATGACACCTGCTTTCTCATGGTTTTATCTTCTGCATTCAGTGTTGCATGGCTACATCTGATTGCAGAAACTAGGTCACATGCTTGTACCTTGGCCGCAAATAAGACTAGAATAGAGAGTTCTAGTTTTACCTTGAAAAACAGAACTCAAAATGTAGAAATTCCGTTGATATGGGACGGGCTTTTAAGAGACAATAAGAAGCCACAAACATAAAAAATGTCTACTAGGGCAGGCACAAGATGATTAGGCCACCAAACCCTTGAAAAGCAGCAGGAGGCCAGTGTTTGCAAGGAGACTTCTGTTCGTGATTGGAACAGAAAACAGTCATAAAAGGATTTTTCTGTAACAACAACAACAACAACAACAACAACAAAAGGCTTACAGGAGGCACTCAATCTATAAATTGTTTTTTTCCCACCAAATGCAAGGAGAGATTCAAGGTGTCTCCCTCTCACCTTGGCTTTGGCAGGTATTCCCAGAAATTTTGCAGACATTATTAGCACACTGAAGGACAGTCATATCTCCACCTTGACACAGATTTGGAAAAGAGTAGGTGGAAAAAAATGAAAGCAATTTAAATGTAGTTTTAACATTTGTGTGGTGCAAAGCAAAAGATCTCCATAGCAGACTTTAAGTAACTACAGACAGACTGAGACAGACAGAGAGACTGAGAACTCTATCATTAGTGGGTCCCATCAGTTGGGAGTGCTATGGACTAGCACAGAAGTAGATCAGCACAAGGCACAGAATCTGGACAATATAGGAACAAATTCTGGAACTGAACTAGGACAGTGACATTACCTTAGCCAAAATCCTCTAAGGCAGAAATTCTCAATAGATTTTATCTTATGTACCAAGATCTGTGGTTGTGGCAACCTCAATTACCTTGTTAAAGACTGCCAAGGGGCCGGGCGCAGTGGCTCACACCTGTAATCCCAGCACTTTGGGAGGCCGAGGCGGGCAGATCACCTGAGGTTGGGAGTTTGAGACCAGCCTGACCAAATGGAGAAACCCTGTCTGTATTAAAAATACAAAATTAGCCGGGTGTGGCGGCACATGCCTGTAATCCCAGCTACTCGGGAGGCCACAGCAGGAGAATCGCTTGAACCCCAGGAGGTGGAGGTTGCGGTGAGCGGAGATCACACCGTTGCACTCCAGCCTCCAGCCTGGGCAACAAGAGAGAAACTCTGTCTGGAAAAAAAAAAAAAAAAAAGACTACCAAGAAAAATGTCCTTATGTAAACCCATTTTCACATGGTTGATACTTACAAGGTTGATACTTACAATTTTGTATTCTGCCTTTTTCCTCATTCATTGAATCAAAAATGTCTTTTCATGTTGTTTAATCTTGTTAGTTATCCCTTTTAACATCTGCATAGTATTCCACCAGCTGATGCACTCTAATTTACTCAACCATTTCTCCACTATTTTATACTAGGATTAGCTCTAATAATTTGAGAAAGGTAAGTACAATTTTTACGCTTTTTTTTTTTTGTCTTTTTATTTTTCTTCCTTTTTGTGGAGAACAGGGTCTTCCTATATTGCCCAGGCAGGTCTTGAACTCCTGGGCTCAAGCTATCCTCCCACCTCTGCCTCCCTGAAAGCTGTGATTATAGGCGTGAGCCACCGCTCCTGGCAAGAAAGGTAAGTAGAATTTTTAAAATAAAGTATTTCTGTTTTCTAAATAGATTAGCACAGAAATAGTACCTGAGCTTTTTACGGATATGGTCATGTCAACCTTGGGCCTGTAGAGATTCCACAAGTACCTTTAAAGGAAAAGTGGCTTTATGAGAAATCAGGCTCCATACTTTCTTGGGAACTTTAAGCAGAAAGACTTTAGGAAGTCCTGACATATGTTCCCAAGGTGGCAACTACATACTACGATAAGATCTCTCTTCCTGAACTGAGTATCTCTAAGATATCCTTGGGGAAAGAGACCCAGAATGGGGCTGGCTCCCATTTGAAGTTCTGAAAACCACTCACCTTGAAAGCTCAGTCTTTGGAGTCTGGATAATTAGTGGAGAGAATGCAGAGAGCTGCTCAGCCTGTTGTGGGTTTTGAGATAAAACCTCAATTTCCATAATCGTCATAAAGAGCAGAATAGTTTTTCTACCCCAAAATATATCCAATATGAATTGTGAAGTGTCTTAGGAAGAATTTGCATGCAAGGAACAGAATTCCACTAACTCAAATAAAAAGAGGGTTGATTGAAAGGCAGAGGTTATTATGGGGTCACAATAAGCCAGCGCTGGAGATACAGCTGCTGGGCATTATAAGACCAAGAAGGGGATTATGCAGATTTTATTACTCTCTCTCTCTCCTCTGCCTTTCGAGGTACATGGCCTCTCTGTTTGACTCTGGGTGTCGGTCTGCCCCATCTTTGTGCTCTTTTGTTTGCACACGAGTTTTTTTCTGCTGACTCATGGTTTCTCAGCTTCCCTTCACTGTGGCTAGCATGAGGTTTCAGCCTGCTATGGCAGGCCAGCTGGGCATGACCTTGCAGCTTGGCTCCACATAGCTAAATGACTCAGCCTTTTTGTCCCTATTCCAAATTCCTGGGAGAGAATTCGATCAACCCAGCTTGAGTCAGATGTCTACTCCGAGGTCAGTAACTGAGACTGGTGGGGCACAGTCACATGGCAGGTAGTACTCTCCCTTCCAAGTCAGGAGTGGGGCAGAGTCTCCAAGGCAGCATATGGGTAGGGAGGAGGGAACGTTTCACATCTCTGGGGCAGATATGGGGCTGAGAGAGGCATGCACGGTTGTGATAAAATAAAAAAATAAAAAATAAAAAAAAAGCATGGGGTTTGGAGAAAAAAAAATCTGCCATTTCATAGTCATGAAACTATAGACAACTTTCCTAATCTTCCAAAGACTCGTGTCCTTAATATGTAACCTGAACAAAATGACCTCGCAGCTCTCAGGATCTATTACTGCTATTTTCATTTTAGGAATCTCATAATGTAAGGAATGACCAACTCTAATAGCAACAATTTGGCAGGTTTTATGTGAACAAACATTGAAAAAATTGTCTTTGCAATAAGTCCAATGGTGTATTATTACCAACATTACCATTACTGTAAACATTTTTGGAAGGCTGCTAAACATTTTTGGAAGGCTGCTAACCTTTACATCATAAAGAAGAGAAAGTAGGTCTGCAGAATGAAAAGAAACAGGGATACCTTGGAAGCAGAAAAGATGAGGGCTTGTGGCCTTGATCACACCCTTTCTCCAGGCCCGTGAGAAAGTTTTGTGTCCTTAGGCTACTTTGACTGGATTTCTGTTAAGATAAGCAGTGTCACAAGTTCTCTGCATAGGAATATTAGGGTGGAGAGGGAGGAAATGGTTTTGAAAGAATATTCCGACCTTTATTTTCCTCCCTCCTGGTTCCTAAGAAGCCCAAAGAGCCCTAAGAAATCTGTGATCCCAAGCTTTGAGGCAAGCCGAAGCAAAAAATTGCACAATGGACCAAATGTGTCATCACTGTACTAGTCCTTCAACTTGTTCTTCTAGGATTCCCCATCTGATCAGTTGCCACTCAGCTCCCTGTCAGCCTGATCTCAGTACTGCAGTGTTACCATAGTATTGGCTCTGTTTATTGAGCACTCACTATATAATTGCTAAGTGCTTTGCATACATTAATTATTTGACCATAGTGCATATATCATTGCTCAATTTGACAGAAGAGGAAATGATGGCTTAGGGAGGTTTAGTAAGTTGCCCAAGAACACTCAGCTAGAAAGTGGAGGAGAAGGTTTCCAGTTTCTGCTGTCTGATTCTGCTATACCTCCTGCTCCAGGCCAGCTTGGCGACTACAGCCCAGAACTTAGGGGACATTGGCTTCTAGGGCAGAATTGTGGTCTCCGTGATTATGACTCCAGGCCCCCTCTTACTGCCACCTTCAGATCCTTGTCTTTCTTAGAACAGGAGGTACGCTGATAACCTAGCAGCTAGCACATTTCTAGCCACAGGCAGCACAGCCTCACTGCGCATTTCCAGTGTGAGGTTTATGCCAGGACCCTTTGCTGAATAAGCAAGCTCTGAAGGTTGTGCAGGCTACATCCTGAAGATGGGCTGGTTTTAACAAAGGTATACTCACTCTCCTCTCTACACTGGTCTTCCCTTAGACACAGGCTTCCCATCCCCTCTGTGGTCTATGTCCTCTATAATAATGATAGCCAACACTTACATAGAGTTGGTCATTCAAAGCCCTCTACATATACTAGCTCATTTAACATCGCTGTTTGAGAGGCCAAGGCAGGATGATTGCTTGAGGTTAGAAGTTCAAATGCCACCTGGGCAATGTAGTGAGACCCTTTTTTTTTTAACCAAAAATTAAAAGATTAGCTTGGCATGGTGGCATGTGCCTGTAGTTCCAGTTACTTGGGAGACCGAGATGGGAAGATCACCTGAGCCCAGGAGTTTGAGGCTGCAGTGAGCTATGATTGTGCCACTGCACTCCAGCCTGGATGATATGGATGATAGAGTGAGACTCTGTTTCTGAATAAATAAGTAAATACATAAATGAATAACCATCCCTATCTCAAAGATAAGGAAATGGAAGCATAGACAGGTTAGGTGACATGCTCAAGGTCACACAGCTAGTAAACAGCAGCCAGGATTCCAACCCAAGTATCAGACACTCCTTTGAGTAGTTGATGAAAGCTAAGACTTGCTCCTCAGAAAAATGCACATATTTGTGATTTTGTATAGTGTCAGGGTTTCATCTCAAGGAATCCCCTATTGTAGGTCAAGTACTTTGCATAGGAGGGCTCAGAAAACTTAGATATCCTCAGGGCCCAGGCAGGAATGTTAATGAGTGAACGGGCTAGATGTGAAGAAAGACGGGGCCTACAGAGTTTTTTCTACCCAAAAGCACTCTGATGAGAACAACCATCCAAAGCAAATCCCCCATACTGGACCAAGAAAACTTGTAAGCTGACCTCAATCAAGTATTATACAATCAGTTGGCGCTTCTGTTACAACACAGCACAGGCCCTTATTTGCTATTAGACTCCCAGCAGGTCTGTCTGGTGATCCTAATATTCTGGTGTGTTGAACTGCTCTCCCAGCTCAGGGTGGACCTGCAGTTTATTCCAGGCAGAATCTCCCCATACAAAGTTTAGAGCTGATTCCCACGTGACTTTCACCAAACCTCTGGGTATCCAGGGCCCCAGCTACTCTTCCTTGGGCTTCTGATGGGCTAAGGATGTTCTGAAGGTGCAGTTGTTCAGGTTGCTTGAGGCAAATGGTGTTACTCCTGCAGACAGTCATGAATACGGAGAAGGGATAGCTGGCTCTCAGAGACTCTGGATTTAGGCAATGGCAGTTCCCAGCTCCCAGGTGGCTCCTGGACGCTGGAAGATGGCCCACTGTAGCTGAGATGTGCCTGGTTTCTGTCTTCCTGGCCTCTTCAGCCCAGCCCTCTCTTTTTTGATCCCCTAATCTCCCTCCTGCCTTTGTTCTTCCCTACACCCACTCTCAGGAAGTTAGAAATATTTTTCTAGTCCTGGGAAAGCTGCCCTCTCTCAATACTGCTGCTATTTTTTCTCAGCGGCACTTGCTCCATTTTGTTATTACTGCCTCAAAGCACTTGGCATAATTTGCTTAATAGGTTTAGGCTTTTTGGAAACACAAAAGCTAGAAACCATTTCTGCTTTCCACTGGGTAATGCTCCTCTTCTGAAGCAATGAATCACATGCTTGAATGTGATTCTAGGATTACCTGCTCGAATGGAACGGAGTGGAGGAGAAAAAGAAGGGTGGAAAGATGGGAGAAAAAAGTTACCATTAATTATTAAAAATATTATTCTATCACGTATCCATCTTAAGACTTTTCACACTTTTTTCTTTTCTTTTAAATTATAAAATAGCTTTCTTTGACAAATTATAATTGTATATAATGATGGGGTACACAGTGATGTTATGATATGTGTATATAATGT
>NW_012102787.1:3497651-3511357 GCF_000951045.1 Mandrillus leucophaeus
TCCCAAAGTGCTGGGAATACAGGCATGAGCCATCGTGCCCGGCCACATTCTTTTTTTCTATTTATTTATTTATTTATTTATTTATTTATTTATTTATTTGAGACAGAGTCTTGCCCTGTCACTCATGATGGAGTGCAGTGATGTGATCACAGCTCACTCAGCCTCAACATCCTGGGCTGCAATGATCCTTCCACCTCATCCTCCCAAGTAGCTGGGACCACAGGCGTGAGCTACCATGCCGAGCTAATTTTTGTACTTTTGGTAGAAACAGGACTTCACCATGTTGCCCAGGCTGGTCTTAAATTCCTGGGCTCAAGCTATCCTCCTGCCTTGGCCTCCCAAAGCACTAGCATTATAGGGGTGAGCCACCACGCCTGGTCCCCTTTATGTTCTTGACAAACCCAAAACATTTGTTTATGTGGGCTATATTGTATTGATGTTTATTGTTTTAGAAATGAAGATGGATAAATGTTTCAAGTGTTTACTAATTCATTTAAAAATAACAATAAACCCATGACATGTTAACAAAAATGACTTAAAAAAAAAAACTGTTTTCCAAAACAAATGAACAAACAAAAAAGATTTACTGAGAAGAATGGCATCATGTATGTTTCTGCAAGTCTTTTTAATGTCCAGCATAAGAGAAGACAGTTGGATTCACATATGTGGTTCTGTACTCAATGTGTTGTGATATATCACGTCACGTAGCTTCTGGAAAACTCCCCCATACACTGGTGAGCAAACGAGTGAAAGACACAAATGACATCTTAGTATTTGGTGAAAATACCTTTACCTAGAGGACCGCCTAAAAGGACCACACTTTGATAACTGATAACTGTTCTTTCAAATCATGATGTATATGCAGTCTAGAGTGCTGGTCCTGGCAGGAAACATACATAGTCATCATCTTAAGGAGACAATACATAGTCAAGGACACTGCTTTTGGAAGCAGACACTTCCAGGTTTGAAGCTCAGCTCCTCAACTTCCTACAGAGTGGCCTTGGGAAGGTTACTGAACTTTCCTAAATTCCAGATCTCCTACCTAGAAATAGAGAATAGTACTTACCTTACTGAGTTTTTAAAAGATAAGGTAGTATTTTCCAAACTTCCTTAGTCATAACATTTGCCAAGTCCGGGTAAGACCTATGCTATTATCCTTTTGGTGTTTTTCTGTTGCTCACTTTTTAAACTTCAATAAACGTTTTAAAAGGAAATTTGACATCACTGTTATAAATGCAACACTACTTGCCCTAAATTGAAGGTGCAATGAAAATTAAAGACCTTGTTGCCTGAGAAAGTGTTAAGCCTAAGGCCTACTCTTCTTTTATAACGAAAGGAAGTAAGTTGATGTTAGAAAGTTATTCAAGACCTGCACCAACGGGAGACTCTGCCAGGTGTAATTAGGAGTCAGAGGCTTGAAGAAGGAATAGCTTTCTCAATATGTGATGCAATTTGATTTCTGCCTAGCCCATGTACCACTAAGCCATCAACTACCTGAAGCCATCTCCTATATCACCCCACACTTAGGAGACAGTGAGATCATGCAAGTAAGCACTTAGCTCAATGCCTGGCACACTGTAAGGACTCTGCCATGTAGCTTTTGTTATGTTTTCTAATTCTTTCTTTTCTTTTCCCACAGAGGTTAAATGAGTCACCTAAGCCTGCAGCTATTAGGTGAACTATGACTATAATGTGTGTCTTATATCCCCTTGTGGGTAAGGGCATGGACTCTAGAACTGGGCTTTGCCACTTTAGTGCTGTGTGACCTTGGGCAAGGGACTCAACCTCTCTATGTCTCAGTTTTCTCATCAGTAAAACAGTGATACAATAGCAGCTAATTTACAAGAGTAAATGAGTTAACACACATAAAGCACTCAGAACAGTACCTGGCACACAGTCAACACTCTGTATATATTAGCTAATAGTGTTCTTTTTCACCATGCTAGCTTAGATGGTGGTAGTCATTAACAGGTAGCTACACTAGTACAGAGAAGTTTTTCTCAAACTATCTGAAGGAACAGCTATTTTCCCCAATCCATGTTGACCAATAATTTTGTAAATAGAGCAAAATTAATTACTAGAAAAAAAATACAAAAGAGAAAATATAAAATATAAGCCCTTTTTTATTATTTGATTTAATAGACATATATTTTAATAAATATAATCAGAGGCAGGCCGGGTACAGTGGCTCATGCCTATAATCCCAGCACTTTGGGAGGCCGAGGTGAGTAGATTGCTTGAGTTCAGCAGTTCAAGATCAGCCTGGCCCACATGACAAAACCCTTTCTCTCTCTAAAAAAAAAAAAAAAAAAAAAAAAAAAAAAATCAGAAGAAAAACAGGAAAGATAAATTACAAAAAATGTACATATTGTTAATTGAAAGCCTAGTATACATGATTAATAGAGTCTTGCTTCCCTACTTTGTTGTTACTCCCTATTTGTGATGAAACAAAAAGTCATGAAGGAAATAGCAATTCTCTATGTTAAATGCTGATATGTACACTTGAAACAAACACCTTGTATACTACCATTTACATTTTTTCATGGCAAAAACCACATTTACTTTTGCACCAACCTAATAAGATCCTAAAGGCATGTTCCACACTGTTGACTTGGGTGGCAAAGAAACTCTGAAGGAAATAGATGGATTAATTTAAATTTTACAGAACATCATAATGGAAATAAGTAGAAGTGGTTAACTTGGCTCACTGCAACATTTACCTTCTGGGTTCAAGCGATTCTCCTGTCTCAGCCTCCTGAGTAGCTGGGATTACAGGCACACGCCACAATGTCTGTCTAATTTTTGTATTTTTAGCAGAGATGGGTTTTCGCCATGTTGGCCAGGCTGGTCTCAAACCCCTAACTTCAGATGATCCACCCGTCTTAGCCTCCCAAAGTGCTGGGATTATAGGCATGAGCCACTATGCCCGGCCTAAACAATGTTTTTAAAGAGAGTCTCACTAAGTTCCAGAGGGCACAAAACATGTCTCCTACAACTGTCTCATTGTGCATTTTTTGTTGTTGTTGTTGCAGAGTCTCGCTCTGTCGTCCAGGCTAGAGTGCAGTGGCACGACCTTGGCTCACTGCAGCCTCTGCCTCCCAGGTTCAAGTGATTCTCCTGCCTCAGTCTCCTGAGTAGCTGGGATTACAGGCACCTGCCACCACACCCGGTTAATTTTTGTATTTTCAGTAGAGACGGGGTTTCACCATCTTGGCCAGGCTGGTCTTGAACTCCTGACCTCAAGTGATCTGCCCACCTTGAGCCTCCCAAAGTGCTGGGATTACAGGCATGAGCCACCACATACACTCTCACTGTTTTGTTTCTCCATGGAACCTGACACTTGAGTCCCAAGCTTTAAAAGATGATTGATTAACTTATTGCACTAGAACACGTTTCTGTTCTAAGTGATTGAGTTCTCCAAGAGTATTGTGAAATGACATGGCCCACATGACTTACTTGCCTTTCCTAAGTAATGTCTTTCATCTTTTCTCTAACACAGCTAGCACTTATCTACAGATCACTAAAAATCATTCCCATATTATATTAGCCACACCTTTTACTTCACCTAAATAGATAGAAGTTCAGGTTCTCTTCATTCCTCTTGGTTCCTTGCTGCTCAAAATGTGGACCACAGACCAGGGGAAGCAATGGCATCACCTGGTAGGACACCATTGGCATCACCTGGTAGAATCCAACTCTGCATTATAACAAGATCCCCCCAGGTGACTCACATGCATCTTAAATTTGAGAAGCTCTGCTCTAGTTCACTTAACTTCTTGGCAGATGTGTTAATAACACTATGCCATGGTCCTCAGGTGTGTGGCAAGCCCTCTGTGAGGCCACGGAGATACTAAGATAACTAAGACATGACCCCTGTGATAGAAAGTAATAGTCCCAACTCTACTCCATTTTAGACTGTGTGACCTTAGGCATGAGCCACAAATTCAATAGTAAAATGGGATTAACACTATGACCATGTAGGATTTTTATTAGGATAAACTGAGAACACACCTGGGCCATGGTGGGATCCTCTGTAAACAACAACTTTTATTAGGTTGGTGCAAAAGTAATTGTAGGTTTTGCCATATTCCCCCCACATATTGCCAACTTAGGCTGTAACTCAACTATCTAAGCAGGATTAAAGTGGCACACACCCTAAAACCCAACTGCACTGATTAGGAACTTTAGATGTTATCTGAGTTCCCTCTTTTGCACCCTCTCTAGTGATATTTGTGTACATTTCTCCTCCACTAGACTATAAGCGTAAGGGAGGGGCGGTGTCTTCTTCATCTGCTAGCCTCCATGTTGTCAAACAGTGTCTTAGACATAGCAGACTCTCAGTACATGGTTGTTTAAACAAAAAAGACTAGGTGTTCAAAATAGTTTTTATGTGCACCCCATTCTCATCTTTCACGTCACTTTTCATATTCCAAAATAAACTGCCAACACACAGGTTTAATGAACCCAATCACTATTATCTTCTATTGTAACCTAAAAGGCACAGTAGGTTTTAGAGGTTGGAAATTAGGCCATAATCCTGACATTCACAAATCCTGTACTGTGTGCTTATCAGAGAACATTCAATTGGGCTGGCTGATTCTCTTCTCAATGAATTCTCATAAGCTTTCTTTCAGAAGGGTTGTGAATTTTTAAATTGACAACTGTGCATGACCAAAACAATAAAAGAGGAGCCTCCAATTAGAATTGAAATGTCAGCTGGAGAAAGGTTGGGAATATTAGTTTGAGTCTGAACTCCCACTCTTCTTTGGGAAGACATGTAAGAAGCCTTTGAAACACAATAGAAGATAATAAGGAACATCCTAGAAAGGCAGTCAGAGGTGAGAATTAAACTCATTACCCAGGAGTAAGACAAAATTGAATAAAGGTCATTGGCAGCATTCTGCTTGGGTGTGTATGTGGTGGGGGCAGTTGGCTCAGAAACTGGACTTCAGCAGCCATAACTGGCCTGTGGGCAATCTAACAGACAAAAAGGATTGGGGAGATTTTGGAGTTTTCCTTAGCGTGATAATAATAGACATGGCTAACTAAGGGTTTACTATGCTCTAGACAGTATTGTGTGATGTACTGGCTTTTAGTTTCCAGATTGATGGTAACTGGGATGACTTTTTTTTCCAGAAAAAAAATTATATTTTATTTTTCCAAATTATGATAAATGGGACTTTTGAAAAAGAATTTTCAGACAAGCTTGTAAGATAGAAAGTAAGCTTTGAAGGTAGGAATGTCTTATTCCCATGGACCCACTCCATGACCCCACTACTCAGAGAGAGGCAAACCTTACCAGGAGTGTGAACTATCCTTGTACTTAAAGGAGATAGTGTGAACTATCTCCTTTAAGTACAAGATGGGGACAATTCCTTGTACTCATCTGGCCACAATATATAACAAACTGTGGGACACAAGTTTCAGATAAAATCTAGCAATTTTTTGAGTCCTCTATAAAGTCCTAAGTTTAACACAAGTCCTGAGGACTGCAAGGGACCAATAATCAGTCCCAAGGTGATGCTTGTTATCAGTGGGTGGGGTTAGGAAAGCTGCTCCTGGGGTAAGAGTGGAGCCTCTTTTTTCATTTCCTTCACACCACGCACCTGGCTAACCATTATAACAACGGGCTTGCAGAGGAAGCCCAAAATATTGGCGAAGTGCAGGCATCATCTCATTCTCTCAAAAAGTCTCATCAGAGAAGGTTCCTGGTGGCATCATGGAACCACAGGACAAAAGGCACAAGAGGGAACGAGAGCCTGACACAGACAGTGACACCAATTCTGAGTCAGGCTTGGACTTAAGCAAGACAACGGAACAGACAGCTGCAGTAGAAGGTGTGATGGAATTCTAAAACTAAATGATGAGGCGAGGCTAGAGACAACCTTCAGGGGCTTGAGGTCCCCCACCAATGAGGAGATAGTGTGTGAAGCTTTTCATTATTCATCAGATGTTTACTGTTTAGTTTATAGCTGGCACTCTGCAGTGAATAGAACATGCATGGTCCAAAGTATTTCATGTATTTAACTTTCCAAACAACTGAAACTTTATCTGAATCTTAAATACCTTCTATGGGATGTTTTCTTTTCCTTTCCTTTCCTTTTCTTTTTTTTTTTTTTTTTTTTTTTTTGAGATGGAGTTTCACTCTTGTTGCCCAGGCTGGAGTGCAATGGCACGATCTCAGCTCACCGCAACCTCCACCTCCTGGGTTCAAGTGATTCTCCTGCCTCAGCCTCCTGAATAGCTGGGATTACAGGCCTGTGCCACCACGCCTGGCTAATTTTGTATTTTTAGTAGGAACAGGGTTTCTCCATGTTGATCAGGCTGGTCTCCAACTCCTGACCTCAGGTGATCTGCCAGCCTTGGCCTCCCAAAGTGCTGGGATTACAAGCGTGAGCCACCACATCCAGCCAGGATATTTTCTAGTATCATGTTTGTTACACATTTTTAGAACTGCATACTAAATATAGTTTGTGCTTTTCTTGATGACTCATGGTCACTGTCTTGTGCTCTTTACTTTGGGTTGCCAGATAAAATACAGGGCACCCAGTAAAAACTGGATTGCTAAATACATGCAATATTTGTGACTTTTTAAAAAATAGAGGCCGGGCACAGTGGCTCAAGCCTGTAATCCCAGCACTTTGGGAGGCTGAGGCGGCTGGATCACGAGGTCAGGAGATCGAGACCATCCTGGCTAACATGGTGAAACCCCGTCTCTACTAAAAATACAAAAAACTAGCCGGGCGTGGTGGTGGGCGCCTGTAGTCCCAGCTACTTGGAGGCTGAGGCAGGAGAATGGCGAACCCGGGAGGTGGAGCTTGGAGTGAGCCGAGATCGGGCCACTGCACTCCCGCCTGGGCCACACAAGCGAGACTCCGTCTCAAAAAAAATAAATAAAAATAAAAAATAAAAAAAAAATAAAAAATAGAGATAGGGTCTCACTACATTGCCCAGGCTTGTCTCAAACTCCTGGCGCAAGCAATCCTCTCCCCTCAGTCTCCCAAAGCGTTGGGGTCACAGGCATGGGCCACTGCATCCAGCCTGTGACATATTTACACTAACAAATTATTCCTTGTTAATCTGAAAATCAAACTGAATTTGAATTTGGGCATCTTATAGTTTTATTTGTTAAATCTGCAACCCTACCACTGTTATATATGATGTTATAATAATACAAGGGAGACTCAGCTGCAGTTGAGCTGTGGTAGGGCTAGTTGTCCTGACAGGTAGGTGTCTCAACGTTGTTGTGCTTTTTGAATTCTGTAGTTATTTCTGACAGTCTCTTTTATTGCTACCCAATGATTGTATTGCTTGTTGTAGCCAGTGTATAGCATCTTTAATTCTCTTTTCTCTCTCCTAGTATATTCTTCCAGTTGGTTTGGCCTGGAAAATAAGATCCCCAAGCACATTTGAATTTTCTGTAAAGTTAAGAGTAAATAGTTTTTGAAGAAGGGTGCAGGTACTTGAGGGCATATACTTAAGAAAAGTATGCAAATTTTAAAATAAGGACTTCATAATATTTTAATGTGACTGCCAGAGATTATCCTGTAATTTCTTTTCAACATTCCTCAGGCTAAGTGAATCATGGTTTATTTCCTGGAGTGCATAGGGCATTGTATCAGGAGAACTCAGTCACTGATGAAGAGATGAAAGCTGTATTAGGTTGGTGCAAAAGTAATTAAAAGTAATGGCAAAAATTTTACAAAAAAAAAATTACTTTTGCGCCAACTTAATCGATAAAAGAATTTGCAATTGTGTTTTTTACACTTGAACGGGATTCTGAATGTTCTTGACAATCTTTAGGAAGAGTCAGATACTGGTCTGGCTTGAGTAGTTAACAGGTAATCTTGCCTTGAGGCTGGATTGCACTAGGTGACCTCTTGAAATCACTGGCAGATACATGGTTCTGCTTACTCTGTGATCTACCCAATCAACTCAAAATAATGACCACATCCAAAATTATGAAAACTGAAAAATTAGTCAGCATCATATCTACGACGGAAAGTACTATGTATTCCAAATATGGTGCTTAGAAGAGGTTTGGGCCAGCTTGCAAAATCTTATGCAGAAGGAATTACAATGTCTATTCTTCCCTAACTGCACTCATTTACACAACGATTAAACAATTTTTCTGCCCTAGACAATCCTTGTTCTGAATATAGATTTGAAGTGGCTCCTGAATTAGAACTGCCGTTCCTAATGCTGAGCCTATGATTATTCAAACTCAGCATGAAAAGTCAGCAAACACCTCCCCACACCTTATATATTTGCATTTATCTTTATTTGACATCAGAAAAAAATTGTTTGAAAATGATTTAACATAAGCAGATGATCTTCAGGCTCAGGATGATGAGGTCTTATGTTACCCAGCTATGTCTACTTTTATTGGCTTTAGTCAAAGAATGACTCAACAGAATCAGATCCTGGAGAATATTTTGGGAGGTGTTAGGAAGGTCTAACACCAAGCAAGACCAGTATCTTGGTAAAATAGTTTAATTTTTTCAGAGGCTTCTGAGATTGTACAAATCAGAAAATACTTACTAGGTCATAGTAAAACTATTCTAAATATGTTAAACCTTTAAAACTTGTTACAGGCTTTTTAATTACAACAAGAGCAATTCTGGTCTCTGTAGGTCAATGGAGCCATTAGCTGTACTGTATATTTAGATCCATGTGACCTTAGTCAACTTATTAATGTGTTAAATATAGTTTTATTTTTCCTATTTGTTCTTTTCTTTTTTCTTTTTCTTTTTTTCAACTTTTTTTTTTTGGTAGCTATGGGGGTCTTGCTATGTTGCCCAGGCTGGTCCCAAACCCCTGACTCCTCCCTGCCTCAGCCTCCCAAAGTGTTGGGACTACAAGCATGAGTCACTGCCCTCGGCTGTTTTTCCTCTTTGTTACTACCTTATCCTGACCTCCCATCTTAAGGTCTGCTGTCTTTTTCCTCTTGATCAATAACATAAATTCATTTCTCAAATATATTGTGGTAGCTCACACTTATAATCCCAGCACTTTGGGAAACAGAGGCGGGAGGATGGCTTCAGGCCTGGAGTTCAAGACCAACCTGGGCAATGTACTGAGACCCTGTCTCTACCAAAAAAAATCTAAAAATTAGCTGGGTATGGTAGTGCAAGGTTGTAGTCCTAGCTACTTGGGAGGCTGAGGCAGGAGGATCACTTGAGTCCAGGAGGTCGAGGCAGCAGTGAGCCTTGATTGTGTCACTGCACTCCATCCTGGGTGACAGAGCAAGTCCCTGTCTCTAAAAAATAAAAGTAAAATATACTATGTCATGACTTACGGCTTTTAAGTATTATTTTTATTTTCAAGTTTAGCCTAATAAATACTTTCGTACATTTTGTTTTGTTTTTTCAACAGCTTCCTTCTATTCTAAAAGGGTTGCTATAGTATTTTAGCAGATCTATAAAGGAACAAGGATAATGTGGGTCACTGAGGATAGTGTGATAAAAAATGTTTAAGAAATATTCAGTGGATATTTACTGAAGCATGCAAGGTATTATACTATTGGTAAGGAGCTAACACAATGGTAGGAGAGGCAGATTCATGAACAGAATTTTACTGCAATGTGGTGAGGATAATGATGAAAACATGCAGATAGGTGTCTCCTTCTCTGTGAGGCTATAAAACTAACTTGGCTTTGAAACACTGGGGAAGGCTTCCTGGAGGAGTTAATGCCTGGCTTGAGTCTTAAAATATAAGTAGGCAAAAAGTGTGGAGCAGAGAGCCTGAGCAAAGACATAGGGGAACAGGGAAGGGTCTCCCTTGTCTTTTTAGTTTCTGAAGTAGCTTCCTGAGTCATTGGTAGAAGGGGAGGCACCCAAGCCCTGTCACTGCTTAATCTTGACAGCCTTTTGCAAATATGCTGTGCAGCGGTGACCGCACAGGCAGCTATTATGACTAAACTATCAAGTTTACCAGATATCCCCCACCACCTTTAAGTACAACACTTTGCTGGCTGGGTGCAGTGGCTCAGCCTATAATGCTAGCACTTACTGAGGCCAAGGTGGGAGGATCGCTTGAGGCCAGGAGTTTGAGACCATCCTCAGCAACTTAGACATCTGCCTCTACAATTAAACAAAACAACACTTTCCTCATTTTCTAGGCATTCTGGTATATTTCAAATGATAGCCTGATAACCACAATCCTCTCTGTATTAGTTTCTTACAGCTGCCATAACAAAGTACCACAAACTGGATGGCTTAAACTATAGAAATTTATTGTCTCATAGTCTAGAGAACAGAACTCTGAGAAGGTGTTTTCAGGGTTGGCTCCTTCTGAGGACTGTGAGGGAGAACAACTTCTCTCCTAGCTTCTGGTGTTCTGCTGGCAATCTTTGGCATTCCTTGGCTTGTAGAAGCATCACCCTAATCTCTATTTTCATGTTCATGTTCATGTGGGTCAAAATTCCCTTGGGCCCATGCCTGGGTCCATATTCCCACCCCTACCTCACTCTCCCCTTCACCCTGTCCTTTATCTTTTTTTTTGAGACAGGTCTGGCTATATCACCCAGGCCGGAGTGTGGTGGTGTGATTACAGCTCACTGCAGCCTCGACCTTCTGGGCTCATGCAATCCTCTCACCTCAGCTGCCCTGAGTAGCTGGGACCACAGGTGTCCACCATCATGCCTGGTTAATTTTTTTTATTTTTGTAGAGATTAGGTTTCTTATTATTGCCCAGGCTAGCCCTCAAACTCCTGGCCTCAAGTGATCCTCCCACCTTGGCCTCCCAAAGTGCTGGGATTACAGGTGGGAGCCACCACACCCGACCCAAATTTCCCTTTTTTCTAAGAATACCAGTCATATTGGATTAGGCGACCATCCTACTACATTTAGCTAATTACATTTGAAATAATCCTATTTCTAAGTAAAGTCATATTCTAAGGTACTGGAGGTTAGTACTTCATATGAATTTTGAGGGAACACAATTCCCTCAAACATAGGGAATTTAACTCACAACATCACATTTCCAATGTAGGTTTTATAACTTAAGGGCAAATCTTAATTTCAGAAAATATTACCAAGAATGTAAATGCTTTATCTGATTTCCACAAACCAATCTTTTTCTACTTATTTACATAAAATATATACGTTCTGTTAATTTCACAGTATTATGAATTTCATAGTGTTTAGAATTTAGTAGAAATTTACCTAGTAAGTGTCTTAGTTAAGCTGCTATTTCATTAAATGCTTATCTTTTTCAAAAGATTTTCCAAATGTAGGAAATGTAGGATATTTCAAAATATCCTAAATTAAAACTAGAAGGGTTTGCTTGTTGTTGACACAGTATGATCAGGACTGCTGATCTCTGAAGCACTGGACAATTCTATAAAACAAGAATATATTGAACTCCTTCCAAATATGGTTTAAAAATAATAGACAAAATGGCTATAAAACATCTGTTACTGAATAAATGAGAATATATGAGCATTGGAAATCAGCGTTTATAATCATTTGACAGTTGGCATTCACAAAATTGTTTCGTATTGCACTGGTGATAGTTTCTACATATATCACTGTGTTTTTTTTTTGAGAGGAAGTCTAGCTCTGCCACCCAGGCTGGAGTGCAGTGGCTTGATCTTGGCTCACTGCAACCTCCGCCTCCTGGGTTCAAGCGATTCTTCTGCCTCAGTCTCCTGAGTAGCTGGGACTACAGGCCCGTGCTACCACGCCCGGCTAATTTTTTGTATTTTTAATAGAGACAGGGTTTCACCATGTTGACCAGGCTGGCCTCGAACTCCTGACCTGGTGATCTGCCTGCCTCGGCCTCTCAGTGCTGGGATTACGCGGTAGGCGTGAGCCACCGCGCCCGGCATCCCTTTTCTTTTCATTTTTTTTGAGACAGAGTCTCGCTCTGTCACCCAGGCTGGAGTGCAGTGGCACCATGTCGGCTCACTGCAACCTCCACCTCCTGGGTTCAAGCGATTCTCCTGTCTCAGCCTCCCAAGTAGCTGGGATTACAGGCGCGCGCCACCACGCTCGACTAATGTTTGTATTTTTAGTAGAGACGGAGTTTCACCATGTTGACCAGGCTGGTGTCGAACTCCTGACCTCAGGCAGATCCACCTGCCTCGGCCTCCCAAAGTGCTGGGATACCAGGCGTGAGCCACTATGCCCCGCTACATGATCACTTTCTAAATTAGTGCTGTATTTGTTTCTTATTTTAGGTATCTGATTAAAAGTACAACTTTTAGAAACACTTTTTTTCCCTCCGCTTACAAAATGGATCCATCCAATATCTGTTACCTAAACGTTTCACTGTCTTTTGATTAGTTTTGTACCAAAATTCACAATATATGCACCCGTATTCAATAGAAATAATGCAATGTCTGATACCACTTGCTTTTTACCCAAAGCAAAACAATTTGATTCTGTAAGTCGTTCAAATCCTATTCATTTTCAGAAGCAAAGCTGGCTTTACGGAATTTAATTAGGGGATGAAGCAGCTACCTGGGAAGGGCAAAGCATCAAGTTCAATCAAGGATCCTGTAACCTGATACTATTACTGTTGTTCTGTCTGCCAGTCCTAAATAGGTTTCATAATCTCCTTATCTCCTATCCTCTCCATGTTAAAGGTCTTGTTTTGGGTACTGTCGATACCGAAATTAATCTAACTTTGATTAGAAATTGGCTTATTATATTTCCCAGATCTTAAATCACTGTGGGAGCAACTATGCGGAGAATCTTAAAAGATTTCTACGTCGCTTAGCTTGCTTTTTCCACCGGTTCTCTTTCCCGTCTCCCACACTGTCTCAGAACCTTTTCTTTTTTCTCTTTTGCTTAGTTCCTTTCACACTCAAGCTGTGTAAGGGGATTTAAATTCCAACCCGGAACTCGGAATCGCGCGCCTTGCATGACGGAAGTCGTAGTTTCTGTGACTCCTCCCTTCCCGTCTTTCAAGCCGATTCCTCCCCGCAGCTAAAAACTACAACTCCCAAAATGCATCCTCGGTTTGGCCCGCCCCCATGCGCACGCGCTCTGAGGCCGCCGGATTTGAATCGGCGGCGTTGTTATTGACGCCATATTGGGGCCGGCGGCGGGTGGGAGAGTCCTACGGGGGAGGGGGAAGCGGTTGGACGTGTTCGCTTGCGGTCGTGCTGCCGCAGCCACCTCGCAATCTCTCTGCATCGATCGCCGCTCTCAATCTACTGACCGTACTCGGGCGTATTCGGAGCCGCGTTTCAGCCTCACGCCCCACGGTGCTGTTTTCGACTTCAGAAAGGATCTGGTCTCAGCACAGAAGCGCCTCAGGCGCGGCGCAAAGCTCGAGCGGACGGCGGGGGCGGCCGGAGCCTCTCCCGGGGGAGCCGCGCCTGAGGAGGCGGAAGAGCCCCCCTGACGCGACTGGCGTGTGCTTCTGCCCGCCACCGCCCCTCCCGCTCTCACCCGGGCCGTCCCTGGCCACTGCCCCTGCCGCGGAGGCAGCGGCGGCGGCGGCGGCTCTGCTTTCCACAGCCGGCGCTCTGCGACCCGCTTGGCTCCTGAGCCCGTCGGGTAGGCTCTCCTCGAGTTCCCGCTCTTCCCCCTTTTCCTCGCCCTCTTCCTCTCGTCACCCCTCCCCGACCCCGCCCGAGCCCGGCGCTTCAGCTGCCCCCGGCCATGGCGTGCGGAGCCACTCTGAAAAGGACTCTGGATTTCGACCCGCTGTTGAGCCCGGCGTCCCCGAAGCGGAGGCGATGTGCGCCATTGTCG
>NW_012102787.1:3512785-3513402 GCF_000951045.1 Mandrillus leucophaeus
GATTCTTGCGCCTCAGCCTCTGGAGCAGCTGGGATTACAGGTGTGTGCCACCACACCTGGCTGATTTTTTGTGTGTGTGTATTTTTAGTAGAGATGGAGTTTCACCATGTTGGCAGGGCTGGTCTTGAACTCCTGACCTCAGGTGGTCCCACTGCTTTGGCCTCACAAAGTGCTGGGATTATAGGTGTGAGCCTCTGCCCCCGGCTTTTTGTTTGTTTGTTTGTTTTGAGATGGAGTCTCACTCTGTCGCCTCGGCTGGAGTGCAGTGGCGCAATCTCGGCTCACTGCAATCTCTGTCTCCTTCCTGGTTTCAAGTGATTCTCCTGCCTCAGCCTCCCGAGTAGCTGGGCTTACAGGCGCACACCACCACGCCCAGCTAATTTTTGTATTTTTGGTAGAGATGGGGTTTCACCATGTTGGTCAGGCTGGTCTTGGACTCCTGACCTCATGATCCACCCACCTCAGCCTCCCAAAGTGTTGGGATTACAGGTGTGAGCCACCGCTCCCGGCCTCCATGGCTTTTTTTTTTTTTTTTTTTTTTTTTTTGAGATGAGTCTCGCTCTGTCGCCCAGGCTGGAGTGCAGTGGTGCAATCTCTACTCACTGCAAGCTCGACCT
>NW_012102787.1:3515942-3530079 GCF_000951045.1 Mandrillus leucophaeus
CTCCTTCTCGGCTGCGGCCGCCTCGCCGCAGAAGTATCTCCGAATGGAGCCATCCCCCTTCGGCGACGTCTCCTCCCGCCTCACCACAGGTGGGACCCGGCCCCGCGGCCGCCGGGGTAGTCGAGAGAACAGGGGTCCTGGGGCGTGGGATGCGGCCCCTGGGGTGGGGGTACCGGACTGTGTGGTTCTCGTTCTTAGCAAAGTAGTAGGGCAGCCACATTTTTCATTAGGTCCTCGTAGCCCGAGGACCTAATAAGACACAATAGAAATGGGCTGATGTCAAGGGGGTAGTGTTTGGAGGTGGGTAGGGGCTTTGCCTTGTCGGTATTGGGTAGAACAGGGACATCTTTTTCTTTGGGCCGAATGATTGGAATTGTTTCCGTAGTCGCTGGAGACTCAGCGGAAATGATCAGAGAGGGCGATATTATTCGTAAATTCAGGCGAAAGGGTCACATTTCGCCCCAATCTCAATGTGTGCTTGCCGTAATCGATTGGTTGCAGCTATTAACTCTGGGACTGGGTGGTTTGAGGCGAGGCTACAGCCCCTCCTCCAGTTCAGACATGGCTGATTTTAGTATAGTGGGGGTGGGGGGTGGGGATCGATGTCACTGGGGCGAGATCTAGGCCTGTCATTAATCACCCACAAGAACGCCACTTTGGCTGAGTCAAGACCTGTTTCCCTAGCAGGGTCAACAACAAAGAAAACGCTCTTCCCGAGTACTGTAATATGATCATACTGTACATCTAGACCTTGAGAAATCTTGAACTTTTAATAAGTATATTGCATTGAAAATTGGGGCTGAGGAGTTGTTTTTATTTGGAAATGCTTTATTTTTGCCCAACAAAGTATGTTGGGAGAAAACAACCTAGCCTTGAGGATAATGAAGAAATCAACCCAGCATTCCAAGGGACTAAAGACTTTTGCTTTTCATCTTGAAACATTTCCTGAGAGAGACTATGGGGAATGTCTTTTGGCTGCTTTGTAGGGCATGTGTATGCCCAGTTTTTTCTGTACTTTGAAATCCTTGTGTGCCCCTGGCACAGTCCTAGGATAGGCTTTTGTGGATTGAAGTGTAAATGTTTCCTTTGTGTGTAGCATGCAAAGATTTCTGTGTGAGCCTTTAGTAATAATATCACCCTTTAAACAAAGCCTTTTCATAGCTTGATTTAAATGTCTCATTATCATTAGCTTAAAAAAGTGAAGTATATACCTCTATATTTGGTGACTTCCGTTTGAAACTGACTTTAGTGTTTTTTTTTAATGTCACATTTTGAAATATTTTCTAAATCCATGGAGTGACCCTCGAATATGCAAGCTACCATTTTTGCTATTAAATATTTGATCTAATTTAAGGACATACTGTTTCAGAGTTGTAGTGAGTTGTCACGGAAATTCTCGGATAAATTTATTTAATGACCTTACTAAACTGTCTTTTAATTAGATTGAAAAGGCATTTGTTGATTGTTAGGCTTTACTTTGGAAAAAAAAAAAAAGGAAACAGCCAGTGTCAAGAATGAGCTACTGGTGGTTGACATTTTTGGAATTTGTCTTTTAGTGAAATGGTATCATTGGAAATTGAAATGGAATTTGTACTTAACTAATAAGGCCATTTCAAAATAAGGTCATTAAGTAGCTAACCAGCAATAAATTTCAGTCGAGGGAGTGAATTAATACAGTGCTAGGTTTGGGAATTAAAGTACTATATCTCAATGTGAAAATAATCTTGGGCATGTGTGTAAACCAGTGGGGTATAACATGTTCCCCCCCTTTAAAGCACACTTACTCGGAAAGAACTGTGATCCTTTGTAAACTTGACTTTTCATTGGCATATCTGTAGCGTTGGTTAATACAGTTGACTCCACATTATCTCAAGTTTAAATTAATTGAAGTATCGTAGTAAAACGACTGGAATTATTGGAACTGTTTAAGCCAGCTGATTCAGATTCACATTCACTTTCCAAAATACTGCTATTCTGTTCTTCAGGGTGTTTTTTTGACATCTACTTTGGAAGTTTGATTATATCCTGAAACCTAAAATCGCATCCTAATTGATTGAGTCTGCTGAAAGTTATTCTAACTAATCTGAATATTATCTTAAAAAGTTGACTTGAGAAAACAAGTTGAAATTAAAGTTTTGACTTGCTAAAATTACATTTTTTAAACTGTAGTTTTGAATGACATTCTAAATGTAATTTAATTTGACTTTGTGTTTATATGGCCAATTTGGGGTATGGTCCTGTATGTTTTTTGTAATGCCATAATGGGAGCTGCAGTGTTGTGCAGGTATCAAAGAGCTTCCCCGTTTTCATGTTACTAAACTTGAAAATAATTTTCTCATGCACTTGATTTTTAGCTTCCTATTTTAACACCGATTATTCTTAAACTTTATGGGAGTAAATACCCATCTGTCATTAAAATGAATAGTTAGGATTGGAAGTAGACAGTGGCTTACCAAATTGAGATTGGCGAACTTGTGGGAACTCTTTGTTTTCCTTTCACATCTGTGAGTTCAAATATAATACAAATAATGTAGAATTAGAGTACTAAAGTGAATTTTTTTCAGAGCATGTATACAATTTATCATTGTTCTCCTCTGGATATTTTCAGTTTCTGATGGCATGGCTGAAGTCATGTTGTGGCTTTATTAGTTTCAGGAACTTGGATGTCTGTTTTAAACCTTAGCTATTATTTTAGTCATCCCAGGAAGTTTGACTTGACTATTCTTATTTAAATATTTTTCAAAGTGTTGCAACTTAATACTAGGAAAAAGGAAGGACTAGCTGAGCTGAAGGAAGTTAAGATTGCTTTCTTAACCGCAAGGCTTAGAGCCTTTACTATGCTAATTGGCATTATGAATTTTTTAGGGGCTCCTTAACACACAGATATCCCAAACCTGTTTTTTAGGACACCCAAGTGTTACTACTTCAGAAATGCTGTCCAGGGTCTAGGGGTGGTTGACAAAGTACAGTCATATTTTTGTGTAGCCTGAGAGCTAAGAATGTTCTTTACATTTTTTAAATGGTTGGAAAAGAATCAAAAGAATTATTTTGTGACACGTGAGAATTATGTGAAATTCAAATTTCAGTGTCCATAAATAAAATTTTATTGGAACACAGCTGTGCTCATTCTTTTTTTTTTTTTTTTAAAAGTATTGTTCATTGCAGGTGACGATGGCAGTTGAATAGTTGTCTCAGAGAGTGTATTGCCCCCAAAACTCCATATTTGCTCTCTAGTGTTTACAGAAAAAATTTGCTTACCCTCGTGTGGGGTGTCAGCAGTGAGGTTTATAATACCCCTGGGTATGGGAAAGGAAAAGTGATCAGTGGAAGTAAAGGGAGGGGGGAGTAGAGGCATCGAATATCGTTGGGGAAAGGAATACCTCTAGTAGCTGCATCAATACTTATCCTGGTAAGTTAGTTGAAAACCAAATATGCTTTACAATTGGTTTTTGAAACATCTCGTAATATTACCGTTTAGCCAAAAGATTGTCATGACATTCCCAAGAAAGAATAAAACCAAAATATTGCAACATTGTAAGAGACCATCAATCAAATCCAACACATTGTTTTCATTATTATGTAGTGAATGAATGGTCTGAAGGTACCCTTCTGTGAATGTTAATGTATTTGTGAGTTTGTTAGGCACATTAATTCACATTGTTTATGGCTTGGTACCATTACTCTAGTCTGCCTTAGGAATTGAATTCTGTGAAGAGTTAAGTTCCTTTGTAAGAACTCATTGTACTTGCTGGAAACTTGCCATTAAAAATGGAAACTACAGCTTGTGAATGGAGAAGGGTTTACAAGAACATAGATTGTTCACCAGACATTGATGCATGCCTGCAAACGGAGACACCAGCTGGCTTAAATGAAATATAAATGGTTCTAGGCAAACAAATGAGACGTCTGTTGGAGGAGGCAGCATCTCACTTCAGATGTCATTTATATTGAGCCAGAAGTATTTTTTAATATTTTGTGGTTATTTAGACAGCTGTTAAGTTGCTCCTAGTTTCTCACTGGATTTGGCGAATAAATGTTTTTAATGGTCTTTGTACCTTGAATCTTAAACCTGATATTCTATTTAGGACTGTATATAGCTGCAGTTACTGCGTATTTCTGTGACTTAGGCATTTAAGAATCCTGTAAGTTTATGGCCATTAAAAACTGCAGTTGTATTCTGATATCGAGATTTTTTTTTTTTTTTTTTTTGAGACAAAGTCGTACCCAGGCTGGAGTGCAGTGGCGTGATCTCAGGTCATTGCAACCTCCATCTCCTGGGTTCAACTGATTCTTGCGCCTCAGCCTCTGGAGCAGCTGGGATTACAGGTGTGTGCCACCACACCTGGCTGATTTTTTGTGTTTTTAGTAGAGATGGGGTTTCACCATGTTGGTCAGGCTGGTCTTGGACTCCTGACCTCATGATCCACCCACCTCAGCCTCCCAAAGTGCTGGGATTACAGGTGTGAGCCACCGCTCCCGGCCTCCATGGCTTTTTTTTTTTTTTTTTTTTTTTTTTTGAGATGAGTCTCGCTCTGTCGCCCAGGCTGGAGTGCAGTGGTGCAATCTCTACTCACTGCAAGCTCGACCTCCCAGGTTCACACCATTCCCCTGCCTTAGCCTCCCAAGTAGCTGGGACTACAGGCGCCTGCCACCACGCCCGGCTAATATTTTGTATTTTTAGTGGAGACAGGGTTTCACCGTATTAGCCAGGATGGTCTCCTGGCCTCGTGATCCGCCTGCCTCAGCCTCCCAAAGTGCTGGGATTACAGTTGTGAGCCACCGTGCCCGGCCCCCGGCTTTTTTATTAAGGTAGAAAAATAAAGCCTGACTTGAGCACAGCAACACATAGGCTAAACATGGCTAGATAGAGGTTAGCCCCTCTTCAGGTGTGGAAGGTACTAGTCACTGTGGTTGCCATGGAGACATAACCTGAGATGTAAAGGAGAATAATATACATTTCTTCAGTTTTTTAATGGTTTTATAGGAAAAAGAATGTAGTACATATTAATCAGGTCTTTGTTTTTTTTGAGACAGAGTCTTGCTCTGTCACCTAGGCTGGAGTGTAATGGCACAATCTCAGCTCACTGCAATCTCTGCCTCCTGGGCTCAAATGATCCTCCTGCCCCAGCCTCTCAAGTACCTGGGGCTACAGGCATGTGCCACCATGCCGAGCTAATTTTTGTATTTTTTTTTTTTTTGTAGAGATGGGATTTCACCATGTTGCCCAGGCTGGTTTCAAATTCCTACGGCTCAAGCAATCTGCCTGCTTCGGCCTCCCAAAGTGCTGGGATTACAGATTTGAGCCGCTGTGCCTGGCAGGTTTTTTCTGCTAAGTGTTTTGATAGACCTAGAAAGACACAGTGATAGAAAGCTTTCGTTTTGAAAGATTGGGAGTAAAAGCTTCAGTGGAAGTGCCCAGTTGTGAGTATCTTTCCTATTTGAAAAGAGATTTTTCTCTTTATTAAAGAAGAATATGAAGTAATAGCATGGGTTAAGTTTGGGCCTCTTGAATAGTTGGTTCATGAAACTAGATAATGGTATTGGGAGTGGAAGTAGGTATTTTCAAGTACCTATCAGCGAATTAGTTAACCAGGAATTTGTAGTCCCTGTAGTCCTTGTGTTAACCCTATGCCTAACACTGTTGATTCACAGAATGTTCTCTACATATGTGAAATTGCAGGGAATTTCTTGCCTTTGAGAGAACTACCTGCTTTTAAAAAGGTATGAGAGAAAATACTTAAGCCTATACAACCCAATCAGGCATCTGAAGTTGCTAAAGAAGTCTTCACAGATGGATTTAGTTCAAAGAGATTCATCTTTAATTTTATTGCTAACTATAGGATTGTGGAACTCAGCTTACCTCCAGTGTTTCTTAGCTTTCTAAACACACCTGAGAGATACATTCTCAGCAGCAGTCTCGCTGTAGCCATGACTGTTAACAGGAATGTCTCCTGAATTTTTGGGGGCTGGGATGAGTCATTGGACTTGAATATGGTGCTTTGAAAATAGCCCGCAAGATTCTTATCTGCCATACCTTTCCTTTTAATGTCACAAATAGTTTTAAAATACTAATTTATTTGTTGAGTTAATTAAGTCTTGACATTTCCCAAGGTTCTTAGAGTTGCTATGGTTGAAAAGAAATGTAATTTCAGTTTCACCCTGTAAATCTGTACCAAATTTTCTTTTTAGACTGTTCTATGACATTGTCATAATGTGTAACATTTTTTGACAAAAAATGTGACTCAAACGAGTCGTAATAAATACTGCAATTAGTTTAAGACTTTGAATAATACTTTTTTGAGGCACTTTAAGTATACTCAGTATTCATTTTTCTGGATAATGATGAGAAACATAGGTTACGTGAATTACAATATTTTAAGTAGCCCCATGTGTAAGAATTTCTCTATTATCAGATATTTGCTTATCGGAAGAAACATTTTAAAGGATTTTACAGGATTTTTAGAAGAAAATACTTTTTAATATGAAGTTCTGATTTATTTCTAAAGAAATTTATTTGTTATAACAAGTTTCTCACATGAGATGATATTGTAGCCATGTTAAGCAGGGAATCCTTGCAGGTAATTTAAAATTCTAGTGGATGTTAGTTTGTCAGCTTTGATATTTATTTTGGGCCTGTTGATCAGAATTTTACAGTATAACATATTTTGTAATATTTCTTGTGATCAGGATTTTACAGTGTAACAGTTTTTGTAATGTTTCTTATATTTCTTACATGTAGGCTTTGTTGGGTGGTGAACTTTCTAGCACTAAGAAAGCAGCTCATAATAATATACTTTTAGTTTGTCTTGGGGTGTAGCTTTTTTTCCCTTTAGTTTTTATCTGTCACAAGTGTCATAAGCAGATCATCTTGAGATGTACTAGTGGATATTCTGATTTTATTAACATTGTTATCTTTCCATAAATACAACTTCTGGATTTGACTTTTTAGGTCCTTTGATGTACCTGGATTTTCTTAACATTATTAAAACATTTAAATTATTCTTCTAGAAGTCACTTGTTCGAACCCTTATGAGCCTCATTTGAGTTCCAGATACTGCACTGGCTAGGCAAAGAGTAAGAGTCTCTCTTGAGAGACTGATGATAGAGCAGCCACTGTTGATACTTTATTAGCTAGCACTTTATGCTTTATCAGTATACCTATTTTCATTTCGTATTAACATTTTTCCATATTAGTGTTCATTTCCCCTTTAATAGCCTAAGTGTTAAAATTGGTTTACTGATTAAATCACTTTTGAAAAAGTTTTTTTCCTAAAAGTGTTAAGGCTTGTTTACTAAGTTTCTGAAATTGTGTCAGTATATGATGTGTATTCTCACTTTGGTTAGCATTCATTTTCATTTCTGTTAATGTTAATTCTTGTAAAACTCCCTCAAAAAATCAAACTAGACGGAATGGTTGGAGAGAGGGACTTGGATTTTTCTTTTGTTTCTTTTTGTTGAACTGATTAGCAAATGAAGAGTAGAATGTACAGTGAAGTTTGAAGAAAGCCAATTTTTCAAACATGACTGTCCCTCTGAACTGTGCCTTTTAATTATGAAAGGAGATTGCCTTGTTCCTCCCACTAAAATATGATTATCTAGAAGAACTTCTCTAAGTGGTATACTTGATTTAAAGTATAGAAGATTTTAGTTGCTGTGATAGAGAGGGGGACTTGATGCTGTCTGTGGCAATCTTTCATAGCCCAGGGTAAAATAGTGCATTATCAGAGCCTGGCATTGTAATCAGTTGTACACGTGTGGAAATACTGACCTATCAACTTGGAATAATTCTTCACTTTTTTTTTTTTTTTTTTTTTTTTTGAGACGGAGTCTCACTCTGTCACCCAGGCTGGAGTGCAGTGGCACGATCTCCGCTCACTGCAAGCTCCACCTCCTGGGTTCAAGTGATTCTCCTGTCTCAGCCTCCTGAGTAGCTGGGATTACAGGTGCTTGCTGCCATGCCTGTGTAATGGTATTTTTAGTAGAGACAGGGTTTCACCATGTTGGTCAGGCTGACGTCGAACTCCTAACCTCGTGATCCGCCCACCTGGGCCTTCCAAAGTACTGGGATTACAGGCGTGAGCCTCTGCGCCCGGCCATTTCTTAACTTTTAAAACACCAGTAAAACATTCTGGTTAGATACAAATGCCTGTCCTAAGAGGAGGCGTTTTAGACTCTTTAAGCATCCCTTATTTACATTTCTGGATGTAACATGAAGAGGTGTTACAATTTTTTTTTTATAGCTAGTGATCGCTGTTTCAGGAGTCTCATTAGATGAGAGTTATGCTTCATTTTGGTTATTGCCTTTTTTTGGTGGGGAGGGTCGGAGTCTCACTCTGTCACCCAGGCTGGAGTGCAGTGGCGCAATCTCACTGCAACCTCCACCTTCTGTGTTGAAGCGATTCTCCTGCCCTGGCCTCCCGAATAGCTGGGACCACAGGCACGTGCCACCACACCCGGCTCCTTTTTTGTATTTTTAGTAGAGATAAGGTTTCACTGTGTTAGCTGGGATGGTCTTGATCTCCTGACCTCGTGATCCGCCAGCCTCTGCCTCCCAAAGTGCTGGGATTACAGGCATGAGCCACCGCGCCTGGCCGGTTATTGCCTTCTTGACAATCGCATTTTTTGAAGTTTCAGTGTATGAAAGTATAAATTATGCATAGTATTGATGTCTCTAACTCCTATTTTCTAAAAATTAGCTTTCCTTATTGTGATATTTTGAGACAGAGTCTTACTCTGTCGCCCAGGCTGGAGTGCAGTGGCATGATCTTCGCTCACTACAGTCTGCCTCCTGGGTTGAAGGGATTCTCCTGCCTTAGCCTTCTGAGTAGCTGGGATTACAGGCATGCGCCGCCACGCCCGGCTAATTTTTGTGTTTTTAGTAGAGACGGGGTTTTGCTATGTTGGCCAAGCTGGTCTTGAACTCCTGACCCCAGGTGATCTGCCCGCCTCTGTCTCCCAAAGTGCTGGGATTACAGGCGTGAGCCATCACGCCCAGCCCATTGTGATTTATTTTAACGTTAGATGCTAATAGAATTTTGACTACTACTGGATAGGGTAGTGGATGTTAAGAACTTGGGCCCTGAGGTCAAACCTGGCTCTGCCATGTTCAAGCCTTGTGACATTTCAGAAGACACTGAAGCAGAGCCTCATTTTTCTCATCTCAGGAAATGTGCACATGATGATAGTAGCATCTGCCTCTTAGGGTTGTTGTGAGAATTAAGAGCATTTACTGGCTAAGTGATGGAAACTGTCTCAAGAAGGCAACCTCAAATGGGACTTTTACTGACCAGCAATTTTGCCTTTTCGTTGAATAAACCTGCCGTCTACAAAAGAAGAGTTGCCATCAAATCACAGTTTTTTCATTGTTTTTAGTACCAGCACTACTGACATTTGAGCCTGTCCTGTTTTAGTATCGAGGATTAAATAATTATGAAAGCACTGCATACAGTGAGGGAAATATTCCACTTTTCTCCAAAGTAACCTTATCCTCTTGATTATTCCCTTTTTCTTCTCTCAATTTGATCTTTGCTTTTGGCTTTATATATTCCCAAGCCTTTCATGAGAAAGTGAAAGAACAAAACATACTCATTTTCCTCCAGCTATCTTCTAGATCTCTTCCACTTCAAAATCAAATTCAAAGAGCTTTCAAATAGTCTGTTTGCTTCCATTTCTTCAGTTCTCAATTCCTGACATGCCTCAAGCAGCTCCTGTCAGGTCATCAGTGACTTCCATGACACTCAATCAGTCCTCCTCTTATTTGACCTTTCTTTCAGCATTCTTCCTGCTGGCACACTACTTTCTTTTTGAAATGCTTTTTTTTCTTCTTTGACTATAATTTCCCTCTACTCCCTAGCTGTTCTTTTTGTCTTTACCTGGGCATTAAACCTCGTAGTCTTTTAGTTCTAGCTTTAGCTCCATGCTTATCTCACTTAATAGCTCCCTAAGCAGTCACATGCCTGCTCCTGACTTCAGTTTCCATTTACAGATGTATCTGTATTTAATTTGTATCTTCAGTTCGTTCAGACAGTTCCTCTTTAGTTCCAGCCATGGGAAATTTGGACTTTTTTTTTTTTTTTTTTGAGATGGGGTTTTGCCCTGTTGCCTTGGCTGGAGTGCAGTGGTGCGATCTCAGCTCACTACAACCTCTGCCTCCTGGGTTCAAGCAGTTCTCCTGCCTCAGGCACCCAAGTAGCTGGGGTTACAGATGTATATCACCATGCCTGGCTAATTTTTGCATTTTTAGTAGAGACAGTTTCACCATGTTGGCCAGGCTGGTCTCGAACTCCTAGCCTCAAGTGATCCGCCCACCTTGGTCTCCAAGGTGCTGGGATTACAAGTGAGAGCCACCATGCCCAGCCTAGTTTGGACCTCTTTATCATCAGATCTTGTTAGCGCTTTCCCTCTACCACTAGAAGTCAGAATTTTTGTGAAATCCATTGACTTTTAAATGTTCACAACTAATTTACAAAATACATGGCATAAATAAGAGATGTATGTGGACTTCTAATCAGTGCCTTATGGTGTGAGAGGTGGTCTTTTTGTTGTTGTTGAAACCGTCTCACTCTGTTGCCCAGGCTGGAGTGTAGTGGTGTGGTCTTGGCTCACTGCAGCCTCCATCTGCTGGGTTCAAGTGATTCTCCTGCCTCAGCCTCCCTAGTAGCTGGGGTTACAGGTGCCCGCCATTATGCCCGGCTAACTTTTGTATTTTTAGTAGAGATGAGGTTTCACCATGTTGGCCAGACTAGTCTCGAACTCCTGACCTCAAGCCATCCGCCCACCTTGGCCTCCCAAAGTGCTGGGATTACTGGCGTGAGCGACTGTGCCTGGCCTGAGAGGGGGTCTTAATTCCTCTTTTAAAAAGCGGTCATGTTGGTAAAGTAAATGAATTGCTTCATCATCAGTCACATAATGATGAATATGAATTTCTTTTTTTAAAGTGTATTAGGAGAGATGGAGTAATCATTGTATATAGGTTAATGTCATGTAATGAGTTTTCCTAAGTAGGTCCAATCAAGTTAAATTAATTTGCAGAATATTTTCCTCCTAGGGGAGGGGTATGTCTAACTTAGAATTACACTTGATCTTAGCCAAAAGGCTGAGAAGCAATGAACTTACAACTATAAACACCATTCAGGTGAGGGTGGCAAAATGATTTTAAGTTAGCTTAGATATTTCCGTACTTATAATAACCGGGCTGCTAACATCTTCCTTTCCTTCCTCCCCACTTCCTAGTATGTCCAATAGTAAACCAACCATTTTTAAAAAAATATTCAATTAAAGGTTTTTTGTTTGTTTTTTGGGTTTTTTTGAGACGGAGTTTCGCTATTGTTGCCCAGGCTGGAGTTCAATGGTGTGATCTCAGCTCACTGAAACCTCTGCCTCCAGAGCTCAAGCGATTCTCCTGCCTCAGCCTCCCAAGTAACTGGGATTATAGGCGCCTGCCACCATGCTCAGCTAATTTTTTTGTGTTTTTCGTAGAGACAGAGTTTCACCAGGTTGGCCAGGCTCATCTTGAACTCCTGACCTCAGGTGATCCACCCACCTCAGCCTCCCAAAGTGCTGGGATTACAGGCGTGAGCCACCGCCCTTGGCCAAGGGAGTTGTTATTTTAAGCAGGGGCTAGAAACTTTAAATACGCATAGTTCCAGAGATATAAATGATTTAAAGTAAACTAGGAGGGAACTAGTGAATTCCAGTCCTGACCAGCAGCATCACCTCATAAGGAATGCAGAATCTTAAGCTCCACCCTGCAGGGTCAACATTTTAACAAGATCCAGAGGTAATCTGTGTGTGCATTAAAATTGTAGAAGCACTTGAGAACTTAGGCCCAAAAGGTAGCAGTCACTTTGAATCTTCAGCTGAGTTTTGCCATGTTACCTGATTTTCCTAAGAGTTGTCAGAAGTCTGACTTTATATGTAAAACCACTCAGTTTTTAAATGACTACAAATTAACGTGTTTTAAAAAAATCATGTCCGTGGGGCTGAGTTTGGCCTGTTAGTCATCAGTTTTGAAAATCCTGGTTCCAGGTATGCTTTTTTTGTTTGTTTTGAGACTGAGTCTCGCTCTGTTGCCCAGGTTGGAGTGCATTGGCACTATCTCGGCTCACTGCAGCCTCCGTCTCCCAGGTTTAAGTGATTGGGATTACAGGCGTGCACCACCTTGCCCGGCTAATCTTTTTGAATTTTTAGTAGAGACGGGGTTTCTCCATATTGGCCAGGCAGGTCTCAAACTCTTGACCTCAGGTGATCCACCCTCCTCGGCTTCCCAAAGTGCTGGGATTATAGACATGAGCCACTGTGCCTGGCCCAGGTATGCTAATTTTTTTTGGGGTGCCTGAACAAGTTGTTACAGGAAATGGGTTTGTTCTTCAGCTTGATTGTGCTGTACTGGAGTCCTCAAAGAGTCTACTTTCTCAGTCTGTGCAAGCTGGCTTAGGTTCTACATTTATACTTACATAATATTTAACTGTATAAAAGGCATTCATTTATCTTCCCTACGGGAGGAGGAACAACTGTAATCACTACAAGGTCAAATTCTTTCATTTCACTGGTACTGTGTAGCCAGTGCTACTTATTTGAAGTAAATTACTCAATTTGTTAAAACCCTGCAGGTAAATACCATTGCCCTTGTGGCTGTGGTTAATTGGAATAAGAGCTGAATCTTTTGCTTTGGAACCAAATGTTTCTGTAGCATGTACATTTTGGGTTTTGGATTTGGGGCAGTTCAATTTCCACTTCTCCATTTATTGCCCTTTTTGTTTTGAGATGGAGTTTCGTTCTTGTTGCCCAGGCTGGAGTGCAGTGGCTTAATCTCGGCTCACTGCAACCTCCACCTTCCCCCCGGTTCAAGTGATTCTCCTACCTCAGCCTCCCGAGTAGCTAGAATTACAGGCACGTGCCACTACACTTGGCTAATTTTTTTTTTTTTTTGTATTTTTAGTAAAGATGGGGTTTCTCCATGTTGGTCTGGCTGATCTTGAACTCCCTGCCTCAGGTGATCTGCCCGTCTCAGCCTCCCAAAGTGTTGGGATCACAGGCGTGAGCCACCGTGCCCGGCATCTTTTTTTTTTTTTTTTAAAGACAGGGTCTTGCCGGGCACAGTGGATCACACCTGCATTCCCAGCACTTTGGGAGGCTGAGGCGGGTGGATCACCTGAGGTCAGGAGTTCAAGATGAGCCTGGCCAACCTGGTGAAACTCTATCTCTACTAAAAATACAAAAATTTGCCGGGCTTGGTGGCAAGTGCCTGTAATCTCAGTTTCTCTGGAGTCTGAGACAGGAGAATCGCTTGAACCTGGCAGGCGGAGCTTGCAGTGAGCTGAGATCACACTATTGCACTCCAGCCTGGGCGACAGAGCGAGACTCCATCTCAAAAAAAAAAAAAAAAAAAAAAAAAAACTCAAGGTCTCACTCTCGCCCAGGCTGGAGTGCAGTGGCGCCATTGTAGCTCACTGTAGCTCACTGTAGCCTGGAACTATCTTTCTGCCTCATTTTGCCAGTAGCTGGGGACTACAGGGGCAAGCCACCATACCTTGCTAATTTTATGTTTTATGTTTTGTAGAGATAAGAGTTTTCGCTTTGTTGCCCAGGCTGGTCTCAAACTCCGGGCCTCAAGTGATCCTCCTGCCTCAGCCTTGCATGAGCCACTGCATGCGGCCATGCTTTCTTTGTTATATTTTGGTAGCTTGTAAGTTATTTGAGAAAATACTTAAAAGTAGTTAAGAGCTACATAACAATAGCAACAAGGTTAATGTATCCGCTTAGTGTAAATATAAGCTGGAGATGTAAAACTTAACATTTACCTGCAGTGTTTTAACAAATTGAGTCGTTTCTTTCAAATAAGTAATCGTTGGCTATATGTACCAGTGAAATAATAGTATTTTAAAGTGAATTTAAAATGGCATCAGCTCATTCTTTATAGTTAAATAGCTCTTGGTTGGATAAGAATATTGTCCTTAAGATTCCATCAAGGAGAACATAAGAACTGTTTTAGTTTCAGAAGAGATGATCCTGGGAAAATAGCCAATTAATAAAGATGGGTCTCCATAGCAACTCCAAGTTGTGCTTTGTTCTGTTTGAAAATGGAATTTTGCTCTTGTTGCCCAGGCTGGAGTGCAATGGCGCAATCTCAGCTCAC
>NW_012102787.1:3534489-3535195 GCF_000951045.1 Mandrillus leucophaeus
TTATTCATGGTGCCCAGCATTTCCTAAGTAATCAGTGGCAACTAGAAAGAGGCCTTTTATTTCCACGTTTACAATATTTACTTATTTATTTTTTTGTATTTTTAATAGAGACAGGGTTTCACCGTGTTGGTCACTGTGGTCTCGATTTCCTGACCTCGTGATCCGCCCGCCTCGGCCTCCCAAAGTGCTGGGATTACAGGCGTGAGCCACCGCGCCCGGCCTTTTTTTTTTTTTTTTTTTTTTAAGTAGAGACGGGGTTTCACTGTGGTCTCGATTTCCTGACCTCGTGATCCGCCCGCCTCGGCCACCCAAAGTGCTGGGATTACAGGCGTGAGCCACCGCGCCCGGCCGACATGTACTGGTTTTGCGAATGAAAATGCTATGAGTCGTAGAACTTGCTAATAATGACTTCCACTTAGCAGTATTTTATGGTAAAAGAGGTAGTTTTTAGGATTTAGTAAAAGAATATACAGCCATTTGTGTGCTGTAGCTTGTCTTGAAGATAACTCTACATATTTTGCTCTAAATGGTTGCTGCAAATTCAGTCTATGCCTCATAAGCCAAATAGGAAGGCATATGATTAAAACTGGAATATGCAACTGATAATACAAGTGAAGCTTGGACTTCTTTTTTCTTTAATGAACTTTAAATTGTATTGGCAAGACAATGTCAGATATTACATGTACCTTGGATAAAATGTTAACTT
>NW_012102787.1:3535245-3536474 GCF_000951045.1 Mandrillus leucophaeus
TGTTTTGTTTTTGAGACTGAGTCTTGCTCTGTTGCCTGGCTGGAGTGCAGTGGTGCGATCTTGTTTCACTGCAACCTCCGCCTCTCGTGTTCAAGCAATTCTCCTGCTTCAGCCTCCCAAGTAGTTGGGATTACAGGCGCCCACCACCATGCCCGGCTAATGTTTGTACTTTTAATAGAGACAGGGTTTCATCATGTGAGACAGGGTTTCATCATGTTGGCCAGGCTGATCTCGAACTCCTGACCTCAGGTGATCTGCCTGCCTTGGCCTTCCAAAGTGCTGGGATTACAGGCATTAACTACTGCGCCCAGCCCCAAGATTTCTTTTTTAATCCCATTGTTTGCATTGTCTTTCTAGGTCCACTTTCATTTTGTTTTCCAAAGATATTCCATGGAGAAATAAATGGTATTGATCTATAAAATGATCCAGAGGGACCCCATACACCTAAACTTAAAACTGCTAGCGAAACCTTAATGTTTGATCTAGTAATGATGTCTGGAGGAAAACAGTAAAGCTTTATGGGTGTGGAGCAAAAGTTTCTAGTTTCACATGTCAGATTTTTAGAACTTAAATGTATGGACCCTAGAAAGATACTTTGACAGCCCACCCTTCTTTTGTGGTTCTCCTTAAAGTTATTTTTAGTTGCTTCTAATTCCATGTTCTTTGCTCAGTCTTACCTTGATGCTGTTTGTCCTGCCGCCATCAATTCCATTATGCTTTTTATCCCGTAACTACTTTCTCCTGTTTATATTGTTGACCTTATTCATGGTGCCCAGCATTTCCTAAGTAATCAGTGGCAACTAGAAAGAGGCCTTTTATTTCCACGTTTACAATATTTACTTATTTATTTTTTTTGAGACAGAGTTTTCTTTCTTGTTACCCAGGCTGCAGTGCAATGGCATGATCTCAGCTCACTGCAACCTCTGCCTCCTGGGTTCAAGCAATTCACCTACCTCTGCCTCCCAAGTAGCTGGGATTACAGGCATCCGCTACTACACCCAGCTAATTTTTGTATTTTTAGTAGAGATGAGGTTTCACTGTGTTGGCCAGGCTGGTCTCAAACTCCTGATCTGAAGTGATCCTCCTGCCTCGGCCTCCCAAAGTGCTGGGATTAAAGGTGTGAGCCACTGCTTTCGGCCTCCTAATTTGTTTTTAAAAATATTCCAGGCCGGGCGCGGTGGCTCAAGCCTGTAATCCCAGCACTTTGGGAGGCCGAGATGGGCGGATCA
>NW_012102787.1:3537464-3546346 GCF_000951045.1 Mandrillus leucophaeus
AATTCAGTCTATGCCTCATAAGCCAAATAGGAAGGCATATGATTAAAACTGGAATATGCAACTGATAATACAAGTGAAGCTTGGACTTCTTTTTTCTTTAATGAACTTTAAATTGTATTGGCAAGACAATGTCAGATATTACATGTACCTTGGATAAAATGTTAACTTGCTGGTTTGGTAAGAGATGGCCAGATCTAAGTAGCTTAAGACTATAAGTAGACAAGTACTTTACTGATATGTAGAAGGCCTTTATCTACCTGGTGTGAAAGCAACTTAGGTCAGCCAAGTATCTAGATTGAGCTTAGCAATGTGGTGGTTGTAGAATATTGAATCCGAGGAAGTTTCTTGAGTTTATCAGCTTCAAGACTGTTTATATCCCTGGACTGAAATAAATTGAGCTTGAGGCTTGCCATTGCAGTTAGCTGTTTGCTACTTGTGCGGTTGAGATCTTGGCCAAGTTAAATTGGACCCTTCACTGCATAACATTGTTGATCACATGTTACCAGTATTAGAGCATTTGAGGGCACCAGTGTGGCTTAGATGACATAGTTGCATCATATTTGATGTAAAAAGCATGCAGTCAATAGCTTTAAAAATTCTTCAGCTCTTTAGCTGACAATATCAAGTGTTGGCAAGGATGTGGAACAGCTGGAGTTGTAATACTTTTATGGTAGGAATGCAAAATGACAAAATCACTCTGGAAAATGGTTTCGCGATTTTATTTTGTAAGAACAAAATAAACCCTTCATTTGCCATATGATTAGGCAGCCTATTCCCACTCCTAGGTATTTATCCAAGAGAAATGAAAACGTGTCCGCCAAAGACTGGTACTTGAATATTCGTAATAGTTCCAAATTGGAAACAGTCTTAATGTCCATTAACAGGAGAAAGGATAGATATGTGTGTGTATGTATACATACATACAATGGAATTCTCACCAACGAAAAGGAATTTCTGATTCATGCAAAATATATGAATCTCAAAAGCATTTTGCTGAGTGAAAGTAGTTCAGACATAAAAGTCTGTACTCTTTATGATTCCATTTATGTGAAATTCTAGAGAAGGCAAAACTATATAGTAATAGCAGATGAGTGTTGGTGGACTGTACTGGGGAAGTGGTGATGGTGGTAGTGAATTAACTGCAGAGGAGCCCAAGAGAAGTTTTTGGAGTGATAAAAAGTTATTTATCATAGTTAATGTTAGTTCCAAAACTGTATGTATGTACTTGTCAGAACTCAAATGAATTGTACATTTAAATTGGTTAATTTTGTCATTTGTAAATTACACCTTAAAATGTTAGTGATGTCTCTAAGTGTCTGATGGTATAGAGTTTTACAAAGATAAATTTTTAAAAGTTTTACTGTTTCTTAATTCTGGGTTAGCTTTCATTTGAGATTATCAAATGAACAAATTGAGGTGGTTGTTATACAAGCATTCTTTTGGTACATTTTAGTTGTGCTTTGGTTGACTTGTGAAGCAGAAGGAACACTAAATCTGAGAACAGCTATGTGGTGATTAAAGAACGTATGTAAGTCACACAAAAGATAAATATTAAGGTCAGGTTACTCCAAACTAGTACCTCCTAAAATCTCTGGTTATAAATAAATTTTATGATGTTTTGAATAGCACTTTTGATCAGGATAATGGTAGCTTTGGACAGAAAGTGATGAATGTGAGTGAAGCTTACTTTCTCTCAGAGAGCAAAATATAAATGCTGGGTGCAGTGGCTCACACCTATAATCCTAGCACTTTGGGAGACCGAGAAGGGTGGATCACCTGAGGTCAGGAGTTCGAGACAGGCCTGACCAATGTGGTGAAACCCTGTCTCTACCAAAAATATAAAAATTAGCTGGGCGTGGTGGCTCACGCTTATAGTCCCAGCTACTCGGGAGGCTGATGCAGGCGAATTGCTTGAACCTGGGAGGCAGAGGTTGCAGTGAGCCGAGATCGCGCTACTGCACTCCAGCCTGGATGACTGAGCGAGACTCCGTCTCGAAAAGAAAAAAACGCTTTAGATTGGTGTTACTGAAAAGAGGTCTGTTATTTAGAAAATGAGGGTATTTGTGTTTGTCGTGGTTGAAACCAGATGTTACATTAGTTTTATTGGGTACCTCTGGTGAATATTAGGAAACCTATTTATATCAAGGTATGCTTACCATTCAGTAGACAACTCTTTCATGCCAACACTGATAATTTAATAATTTAACCACTGTCACTCAATTGGAATAACTTTGTTTTCAAATTACAAAGTAGTTCAAATAAATGGAAAAGGACTGAAAATGACCATAACTCGTATTAAACAAATGTTAACAAATGAAAAATGTTAAATACAGCTAAAGCACCCCAACATAACCATCCTGAAATTAATCATTATAGACCTGTTTAAGTACACATGGATGTGTGATTTTGTACTTAAACCACACATTCATGTATATATAAACAGGTCTTTTTATACAACGAAATTTATGTAAATGGTATCTTTAACTGGATATGTCTTGCAACATTTTTTCAGTTTAAATAATGAAACAAGCAGTATTTAAAATGTTTAAGGGAACTTATTTGTCCTCCCAGAGTCTCTCAAAAATTCTAAAAGTTCTCCTAGGGAAATAAAGTGAGAAAAAAGGTAAGTGACAAGATTTTGTAGATATGGTGGTTATCTACGAAAACCACCAGTGTTACATTTTAAAAAGAATTATTGTATGTAAATCTTTAGCTTTCTTTTTTGTGTGTCGTAGAGACAGGGTCCCTCTATGTTGCCCAGGCTGGTCTTGACCCCCTGGCCTCTAGTGACCCTCCCACCTCGACCTCCCAAAGTGCCATGGTTACAGGTGTTAAGCCACTCCACTTCACCAATATCTAACAGTTCTTAAATTAATGCATCATTGTAAAATTGAATTTTAAGGCTACACTCCACTCTGTCAGTCTTTTTATTGCCAGTTAATTGCCACCTAAACATTTCATTTTTATTTAATCTTGCTTTGGATTTTGATTAGTAAACTTCTAGGGATGTAGTTTCACATTGATAACCTGTTAACTTGGGAGCTATGGAGTGTGGAGGTGTAGTGAGGAGGTGTAGTGAGGTGTAGTGTGGAGGTGTAGTGAGGAGGTGTAGTGAGGTGTAGTGTGGAGGTGTAGTGAGGTGTAGTGTGGAGGTGTAGTGAGGTGTAGTGTGGAGGCGTAGTGAGGAGGTGTAGTGAGGTGTAGTGTGGAGGTGTAGTGAGGAGTGGAAACCCCCAGGTAGGGATTTTCTGGAGGGGCCAGATGGTAATTATTTTGAGTTAGAAATCTTTCTGAAATGAATCATACTGGCCTAAAAGATATGCCAGATATAATTTTACTCATTCTTCGTGTGATTGTGGTTCAAGATAATTGCACTGTGGTATGGTGGTTCTTATTTATTGAGGACCTGTCATGTACCAGTCACTTCACATGGTCTCTCCCTCACCCCACCCTCCAGCCCCAAGATTCAGAATGCTATAGTATTCTTAGGTTTTATTGAGCTTAAAATAATTGGCCATGGCCATTTAATGTATGATGACTTTTTTAGTTCCCATCTGCTTTGTCATTTTGTTGATCTACTGTCACTTCAGACTGTTGTGTGCTTGAATATACGTAATCCCCCACGCCCCTTCTTATTTATGGGCTTGGAAAAGGCATAAAGGCATTAAAGGCAGTTGGAAAAGCCTGTTAGTGTAATAGTTCTATGTGATGAATAAATGAGCTTTAAGTTTGGAACTCAAGAATCTGAGTAAAATAGGTGTTTGGGTTCACAGACTACTTGACCATTATTTTGATTGAAAAACTTTATTTTTGCTAGTCAGTGCTCAGCAAGAATATTGTTGAACAGCTGAATTCCAGTTGGTGTGTATGTGCTAAGTGAATGTCCTCATTTATGCTGAAATGAGTTCCTACCAGAATGTCAGTTTTCTGGATATTATTTGAAAGGAATATTTTGGGTAGATTGGTCTACTAAATAATGTTGGAAAGCCAACCTCTTTTTTAATGTGAAAGTTTTTATCTTGCCAAATTTTAACTTTTTTTATTTTAGAACAAATTCTGTACAACATAAAACAAGAGTATAAACGAATGCAGAAGAGAAGACATTTAGAAACGAGTTTCCAACAGACAGATCCGTGTTGTACTTCTGATGCACAGCCACATGCATTTCTCCTCAGTGGACCAGCTTCGCCAGGTAATAACATTTCTTTTCACTTATAAAGTTTATTATTTAGAGTGGGAAAAGTTTAATCCAAGTTGTCTTTAGTCATTTAAGCTACTATATCTCCTCTGAGTTTTAAAAAAACATTTATACAAGTAATGCATGACATCTTAAAAATATGGTACAAAATAAGGAATTATCACCTGGATTCCCACTAACCAGAGACAACCACCTGTATAATAATATCCCCAAAGTGGACATCCTGTAAGTACTATGATTTGTAGCCTTTATTAAAAAAATTAACAATAGGCCAGGCACGGTGGCTCATGCCTGTAATCCCAGCACTTGGGGAGGCCGAGCGAGGTAGACAGGTCACTGGAGGTCAGGAGTTGAGACCAGCCTGGCCAACATGGTGAAACCCTGTCTCTACTGGAAATAGAAAAATTAGCCAGGCATGGTGGCATGTGCCTGTAGTCCCAGCCCCTTGGGAGGCTGAGGCATGAGAATCACTTGAATCTGGGAGGCGGAGGTTGCAGTGAGCTGAGATCGTGCCACTGCACTCCAGCTTGGGCGACAGAGTGAGACTTTGTCTCAAAAAAAAAAAAAAAAATTAACAGAATACTATATGCTCCTTTGTTAGGTATAGATGTACCTTGTCATGACCGAACGCTTATTGATAATTCAACTTAGATGTTTTGCTGGTATAGTATTTTAAGAAATATCCCTGTATACGTACCCTCCCTTACACACTTGTCTTATTGGGATAGATTTCTAAAGGTGGATTATTATTTTTTTTTTTGACCCTGTATCTGTTTTTACCTACCTTTTGTTGGGGGGAGTGTTTGCAAATAACCTTCCTTTAAAAAAAAAAAAAAAGGAATAAGGGCTACTTGAAGCAAAGAGAAAGTTGAAGGTTTTGCTGAAAGAGAGCCATCAATAGTGGCTCTTACCTTTAGTAAAGTTCTCAGCAAAATAGCTTTTCTTGTGACAACAGTTGCCTTTGTTCAATGCTTTCTCTCCTCCCTCTAGCAAGGGTGGGAAAACCTGGCAGAATAAAAAAATTTCGACCAGGTGCAGTGGCTCATGCCTGTAATCCCAGCACTTTGGGAGGCCGAGGCGGGCGGATCGTGAGGTCAGGAGATCGAGAACATCCTGGCTAACACAGTGAAACTCCATCACTCTAAAAAGACAAAAAATTAGCTGGGTGTGGTGGCAGGTGCCTGTAGTCCCGGCTACTGAGGTAGGAGAACGGCATGAACCTGGGAGGCAGAGCTTGCAGTGAGCAGAGATCGCACCATTGCACTCCAGCCTGGGCGACAGAGCAAGACTCCGTCTCAAAAAAAAAGAAAAAAAAAAAAAATTCAAAGGCCATAATATAGTCAAATAAAATTAGATTAGGAAACATGAAATTGTTCAAAACTAAATACTGCCATGCCCATTGTGGGGGGCCAGTTATTAGTGGTTGAAACATAGTAAGAGGTGAGGGTTGGGTACTAGACTGTATTAGCAGGAAACCAAGATCATTATTTCCTTACTCACTTAGAAGATCAGTTAACTGGCAGTCTTAAGTAACAAAGCTGGGAATGTGAAAATAAATTAAGATAGCCTTGGGTAATTATGGAATAAAGCTGGTGTGCTTTGTTATTGTGATATGCACAGTTCTAATAAGCATAGTTAACTAGCTCCTGCCATGCCGGTTATAAGCAGCATTAAGTTAAGAGAGTAATATTGGTGGTACCAGGGCAAATTCACAGAGTGAGATGAAGAAACAATAGATAACAAATGAGTGGTGCACTTGAATGTGAATAAAATACTTTTAGCAGTATTACAATAGATGTTATTACTACAAAATATTTTCTCTTTTATAAAAAAATACTAATAGGTATAAAAATGCTGAAGGAATATTCTTGCCAATTTACTAATGATATTGACAGACACTGATGTTGCAGCTGCTTTGGGATTCTTAGTGTGATGACAGTGTAGTTCTATGATACTATAGAGTTTTGAGCATAGCATTATCAGCTCAGTACTTGAGCTTATTTTTCCATGCGAATTGTTGTTAACTGAATGGTAGTAGTCAATGTGTTCAAACACCTTTAGAATCATTTATGCTTCTCCAGCAAAGTAGATTCCAGAATGTCTTTTTTATTTTGTTTCATTTTGTTTTTGAGACACGGTCTCACTCCGTTGCCCAGGCTGGAGTGCAGTGGTGAGATCTTGGCTCACTGCAGCCTCTACCTCAGCCTACCCTGTAGCTAGGAACAGGCACATGCCACCACTCCCAGCCAATCTTTGTATTTTTACTAGAGACATGGTTTGCCATGTTGTGCAGGCTGGCCTTGAGCTCAAGGGTTCCACCTGCTTCAACCTCCCAAAAAGTGCTGGGATTACAGGTATGAGCCACCATACCCAGCTAGATTCCAGAATGTTTTTTAATCTTTTTAAAAAAGGGTTCATGCTATACCTTCTTTTTTTAAACAAAGGTTTTATTGTGCCAACATGAAATTTCTTTTTTTTTTTGAGATGGAGTTTCTCTCTTGTTGCCTAGGCTGGAGTGCAACGGCATGATCTTGGCTCACCGTAACCTCCGCCTCCTGGGTTCAAGTGATTCTCCTGCCTCAGCCTCCCGAGTAGCTGGGATTACAGGCATCCGCCACCATGCCCAGCTAATTTTGTATTTTTAGTAGAGACGAAGTTTCTACATGTTGGTCAGGCTGGTCTTGAACTTCTGACCTCAGGTGATCTGCCCGCCTCGGCCTCCCAAAGTGCTGGTATTACAGGCGTGAGCCACCATGCCCAGCCTATTTTCTTTTTTAATAAAGGAAAACCCCTTTCCAAAGGTGTGAAATGATGGTAGAATAATTTACTGGTTCATTGTGTGTGGGCTGTTAAGATATTAATGGTATGGCTTTGAAGATTAAGTGTCTTTTTACTGGCATAATGATTTGTTATTCTGGGACTAAATAAATTAAGTTTAGACCTGAGGTGTTCTTTATTCCTGGTGTAGGAAAGTTTAGTCACTAAAATACTTCATGGTATGGTATTTTCCAGAAAGGAGATAAGAGGTTTTGTAATGGGACCCATCATTGTAATGTTTGTTTTTTGTCTTTTTTAGATTTAATTTTTAATTTTTTGTTTTTGTTTTTTTGAGATGGAGTTTTGCTCTTTTTGCCCAGGCTGGAGTGCAGTGGCACGATCTCGGCTCACTGCAATCTCTGCCTCCTGGGTTCAAGCAATTCTGCTGCCTCAGCCTCCCGAGTAGCTGGGATTACAGGTGCCTGCCATCATGCCTGGCTAATTTTTTTTGTATTTGTAGTAGAGACAGGGTTTCACCATGTTGGCCAGGCTGGTTTCAAACTCCTGACCTCAGGTGATCTGCCTGCCTCGGCCTCTCAAAGTGTTGGGATTACAGGCATGAGCACCACGCCCAGCCTTTCTTATGTCTTAAAGTTTTTTCTACTCATCTTTAGACTTTTTTTTATCTTGATTACATCTTGCCGCGTTTTTCCAGCGTCACCAGCTGATGGAATTATTATTTTGGTTGTTTTAAGACTTGTGAAATGCTGTGCTTAAAATCTGATTTTAAAATGCTTTTATATCAAGATTGAAGAGATCCAAATGAAACCTCTTCATTTAGAAATTGCTTTCTATCATGGCTCTAAACCAGGTACTATTTTTTGTCCTCACTGTACATAGGGACTTCATCTGCAGCATCCTCACCATTAAAAAAAGAACAGCCCTTATTTACTCTACGGCAGGTTGGGATGATCTGTGAACGTTTGTTGAAAGAACGTGAAGAGAAGGTTCGAGAAGAATATGAAGAAATATTGAACACAAAACTTGCAGGTATGAGGTGTGTTTATTAGAGTTTCTGAGGAACTCAGTTGTACAAAATGCATTATTTTCCATGTGTGCTTTAATTTCACTTTCTATACACTAGTGCAGTATATTCTCTGAGAACGAGAAAATTTCTGTTCAGGAAAGGAAATTAACCTTATGGCTCATGGCCCGCCTTGGTAACCTCAGGAAAAGAGTATTGGCTAGCCGTGTAGATAAGCAGTAGTATTGGTATGTACCCGGTACTAAAAAAGGATGTTAGTTGTTTAACTCAATTTGGTTGTGGATTTTTTGACTTTATATTTTTCATAACTTTGCCATCAATCTAGACATTTAAAATATCTAATTGGCTGTCACTGTGTAAGTCATTTGAGTATCAAACTGCAGTCCTGTTTTAATTATCAGAAGAAATCAGTAAAATTTGATAATTTAAGTACAGTAAATAAAATTTATTATGTACGATAACATAAATAGAATGTTTAGCCACAGATTTACTGTTTATATAGATATATAAGCTTTTTGATTCTTAAAGAATTAATGTAGAGGTGTTAATGTAGAGAAGAGAAATTGCTTAGATATATAACAACTTTTTCTGTGATAACTTGATCAGGTTTTAGGTAGTTTTTTGTTGTTAGCTTTTGTTATCCTATTCTCATTGCAGTCAGTTGCCATTCATAGCCCACATACAATAACTTTCCGAGTAGAAGGGTAAAAAGCTATTGAAAGCCCTTTATTTTTTTGTTTTTTTTTTTTTTTTTTTGAGACGTAGTCTCACTCTCACCCAGGCTGGAGTGCAGTGGCAGTGTAGGCTCCGCCTTCCAGGTTCACACCATTCTCCTGCCTCAGCCTCTCGTGTAGCTGGGACTACAGGCACCTGCCACCACAT
>NW_012102787.1:3546681-3548885 GCF_000951045.1 Mandrillus leucophaeus
TGATCCGCCCGCCTCGGCCTCCCAAAGTGCTGGGATTACAGGCGTGAGCCACTGCACCCGGCCTTGTTTTTAATTGTTATGAAATAATAAATCTCACCTAGTCTTTATGTCAGGTCATGTGATTGGACTAAAACCTAGGTTTCTTGACTGATAAGCTCCATGCTGTTTTTATTTGATACAGTATTAGTACTACCGAGGTTATGTAAGTGATTGTCAACTTAGAATTGTTTTACTATACATTTTGTATTTTCAGTTTATCTGGCTGTTAATATTAAGGCATTTTACAAATCATGTAATTGACATGTACCTTGATTTATAGAACAATATGATGCGTTTGTGAAGTTTACGCATGATCAAATAATGCGACGATATGGAGAACAGCCTGCTAGTTGTAAGTATTTCACCTTTGAAGTTATAAACTCAAGCCTATCTTTTAAGGAGAAGACATTGTAATTATTTTCATACTCAAAAAGAGAATTTAACAAAATTACTGAGACTGTATGGAGGAAATAGGCAGTATAACTTTGCAAGACTTTTGGTTAAATACCTAGGGGCAATACTGGGAATCAAGGTCTAGTATTTGTTTGGATTTTGACCCGTATTTTGCACTAATTTTCCTTTTCTCACCCTTTAGATGTTTCATGAATCACGTATCCTGCATTTGTGGGCTGCCTTGTTCCTTGTTGAGTTGTTGCAAGAGGTCCCAATTATGACATGCAGCAATGCCAATACCCCTTCTGTGAATACAGGTTATTTCAAGCTTTCGTCAGTGGCAACCACTCTTAGGCAGCAGCAACTGGTTTTGGAAATTTCCCTGATGTCAGTACCACCTGGATGTGGACCTTTGCTACCTGTATTAATACCAGTGGCCTCATTTTGCTGTATCATTACAATTTGGCTTCTTATATTAATGTTTGAAAAGGATTAAAGCTGGTATTCTAGAACATGCCCTTCACTGGTTGTGTAAATAAAACTGTAGAATGACACTTCAGATGAAGTTAGTGTGATTTTAATTGTGCACTACAACCAAGCTGTAACCAGTTACTAATTTTAGAATGTAATCCCAGGACAATATTAAGCAAATAGCCTGCACTGCTTCCTGTGAAATAGTGAAGGAGGAGGGCATTTCTGTATTCCAGGACTTCTTGGGGTTTCAGAATGGGTTTATATGATTTTTTTTTTTTTGGTAGTTTTATTTATTCTATCAGTCTTTTTAACAAATGTTTATTGCTGCATTTTTTTTTTTTCCAGTGTATCATTGTTTTATTGCCCTTGTAGTACTGGAATTTAGTTGGAAGAATAAAACATTTACTTCTATTCTGCTTGTTTCTTAATGTACAGATGGGGGTAGTATTTGAATAAAGGCGGTGTTTTAAAACGTAAGCATTTTCCAGGAATCAATGAAGTTAATTTTCTAAGATTTTAGTGCTATTTCAAAAAACTGAGTTCTGATTCTAAATTCCTTCTGTAACTTACTGCCTGATAGAACGTTACAGGTATCTTAACTGCTACAGAATTACCTCAGATATCAGTAGAATCCAGTTTTTCCTTTAAGGACTTGATACGCAAAAGCACGATTTCAGCAAAAACCTTTCCATACATGGTTTCCAGACATAGCTTTCTTACAATGAAGTGAGCAAAAAAATGCTTCAGTGAATTCTTTTGTTGAATTCTAATAGCATATTTCCAAAATGTAAGATAATCTTAAATATACATTTATAATTGATCAAGTTAGTAGAAGAAAAAGGATTTTTTTTTTTTTTTTTTTTTTGATACGGAGTTTTGCTCTCATCACCCAGACTGGAGTGCAATGGCACAATCTCAGCTCACTGCAACCTCCGCCTCCAAAGTTCAAGCGATTCTCCTGCCTCAGCCTCCTGAGTTGCTGGGATTACAGGAATGCGCCATCACACCCAGCTAATTTTTTGTATTTTTAGTAGAGATGGGGTTTCACCATTTTGGTGGGGCTGGTCTTGAACTCCTGACCTCAGGTGATCTGCCCATCTTGGCCTCCCAAAGTGCTGGGATTACAGGCGTGAAACACTGTGCCCGGCCGGATCTTTTTATTTTTAGCTTTGGTAATTACATTTCACCAATTCTGTGGTTTCACAAGGTGCCCAGGCAATTTATATGCCAATTAGTGATTGAGAAACATTGGTATAGCACAGGGTGGCAATAAGGTGCGTAATTCTATGCCCCCCCCC
>NW_012102787.1:3548935-3565080 GCF_000951045.1 Mandrillus leucophaeus
ACCACGCCCTGCTAATTTTTGTATTTTTAGTAGAGACGGGGTTTCACCATGTTGGCCAGGATGGTCTTGATCTCTTGACCTCGTGATCCGCCCGCCTTGGCCTCCCAAAGTGCTGGGATTACAGGCGTGAGCCACTGCACCCGGCCAATTCTACCCCCTTTTAATGGTCTAGAACAGAGATTCTCAACCTCAGTACTTAATGGCAGTTTGGGCCAGATCATTCTTTGCTGTGGTGACTGTTACTGTGTATTATTATATTTAGCCACATCTCTGGCCTCTACCACAACTGTGATAACCAAAGTGTCTGTAGACATTGCCAAATGTCCCTGAGGGACAAAACAGTTACCAGCTAAGAACCACTGGTTAGCAGGACAGCCTGTTGTAGTCCCAGCTACTTGGGAGGCTGAGGCACGAGAATCGCTTGAACCCAGGAGGCAGAGGTTGCAGTGACCTGAGATCATGCCACTGCACTCCAGTCCAGGTGACAAAGTGAGACTTCATCTCAGAAAAAAAAAAAAAAATTTTTTTTTTCTTCCACAGCCAAATTTCTGCATTATCACTTACTCAAAAGTCCTAGCTTATGGGCTACTCTGACTTCAGATGGGTCCAGTAGTTGATTAGTCCAAATACCAACCATACATGATTTCAATATTAAGATTATTTTAGCTACCTAGGGATTCTGAATTCCCCAAATCTCTGAAATTGCTTGTAATAAGTATCTATAGAATTGTGTTAATAGTCATCTTAGTAAAAGGCAGTACTGATACAGTACTGTACTATGATATGTTTAGTAAATCTTCGATTAACAAGTGCACATAGGTATAATTCTTTGTATTTTTGGAAAAATAGGCAATCTGAGAAAAATAAATATTGGAGGTTTAAACTAGTAAAGCTGTCTTTGGCCTGTGGCAAGAAGTAGAGACGACCCTAAAGAAAATGGTGGAAGATTCTCAGGCTCTACCTGTCCCCAGAGACTGCTTTAGACAATTGGCGGGGGAGAACTTTTGGAATCTGTTTAATATGCTGCCTAGGTGATTCAAGCAGCTAGGGTTGGAAATGACTTGTTTTTGCCCTGTTTGGGTTCTCTTTACTCCCTTCAAACTCTTACAGTAATTGGTATTAAATGAATATTCTACAAAAGCACCCTAATAGTCTGACTCTGTCTACTCAAGGATATATGGCTCCCACAATTCTCTGCTCCTGCATTTGCCCTAGGTAAGGAGCACTAGATGCAAACCCATGTCTCAGGCAAAGATACAGCTCCAGCAGTCCTCTCCTCTCTCTATTGCATCTATTTTCTTTCTCTACTAAATCATTTCCAAAAGCATAATAAGCATGTTATTAAAAAATCTTTTGATCCTATATCGCTTGCTAGTGATTATTTTACTGCTCCCCTTTATAAAAGCAAAACTCAAGAATTTTCTAAACTTCCCCCAGTTTATTACCCCCTCCTTTTTTTCACCAACTTGTTTTATTAGGAAAAAAAATTCAAACAGAAAAGTTGAAAGACTTTCCCACATAAAATACTTCCCTAATTTAACATCAAGTCCTTATTTCAGATTTTTCCATGTGTCTCTTTTTTAAATAGCTACCTTCATCCCCCAAAATAGGATTCAATTAAGATTCTTACTTTCTGGAAATACTAGGCCTGTTGTCTTCTCGAGTTTTTCTTTGTAGTGTCATTAATTTTAACTTCTAATATCCCTTTGAACTTCCTGTAAACTGAAAGGTCTAAAGTTTTTGTAAGTTTCAGGTTAAACTTGTGCAGGAGTGCAAGGTGATGCTATGGTCTCCGTATTGCATCACACAGTTATGGCTTTTCCAGGCTAAGTTTGGACACTTGGTTAGGTCATCTGATAGGTGATTAGACTTTGTCTCCACTCCGTTACTCTTAGTAAAATGCAGCAAAGATTTCCACTTTGTTTAATCAGCAGCCAGCATTTGACCTTGAAGCACTCTTCAGTTGGCTTGCAAAATACTACACTTGCTTGATGTTTCTCCTTTACTGGCTGCTCCTTCTCAGTCTGTCTTTTGCTGCTGGCCCAATCCTGATTTCCCTGAATTTTGCTAAAACATAAGTGTGCCCCCAAGCTCAACCTTGGGCTGCGTGCCTCCTCTCGTAGTACTCATCTTGGTGATCTCATCTCATCACATAAGGACATCAGATTATATTAACCTCTCCATGTGACATCTTCAGTTAGGTATCTAGTAGACACCTCGAAATTTATGTCTAAAACTTATTTTTGCCTCTGAAATTTTTCCTCTCAGTCATCCTCAATCACTTAATGGCCACTCCATTCTTTGTTTCAAGGCAGAAACGGTCTTGGACTCCTCACATCCTTCATCTAATCTTAGTTCCACCTAAAATGTTAACATCTCTACTGCCATTACCCTAATCCAAGACACTATCATAGTTTGCTTTGATTATTTCCGTGGTTTCTTAACCGGTCTTTGTTTTGCCTCATTTTGTCTCCTCTTACCCATCCTATTCTCTCATAGCAACCAGACTGATCCTTTAAAACTCTTAAGTCTTGTTTAGATGGCTTCCTACCTAAGTAAAAGAAACTTCACAAAGGTCTGTGGAGCCCTAAATTACCTGCACTCAACCCCACCTCATTCAATTCCTATTGAATTCCTCCTGCTCACTCTACCTTGTCCACATTGGCCACCTTTGCTCTTCTTCCAGCGTAGCTAGCCATAGGATTTTTGTTAGTGCTAGTGTCTGCCTAGCATGCTCTTCTCCCACAAAACTTCATGGAAAATTTTTTCCTCACTCTTGACTTTGCACAAATGTCATCTCAATGAGGCCTGCTCTGACCACTCTGTTTAAAATTGCAGCCTGAACATCCTGATGCTCTGCCCTGCATTTGTTTGTTTTATTCCCTCTGCTAAATGCAATGAAGGCAGGGATCTTTGCTCACTGGCATACAGTGCCTGGCACATGGCACATGCTTGGTATTTTTTGAATGAATTTCACCCTACTTCAGGGTTTTCAGATCAATATTTCTTAAATGAAAGATTTAGTAAAGCAGAATACTTCCTTTGTAAGATATTTTGGTAGAGGTTTCCTGAATTACAGAATGGACACAGAATTGAACTGACATTTCATAGGCTGTCTTTGAGGGTTTTGTGCTCCATTAATGATTACCACAAAGGAGCTTCATGTTTTAATTTTATAACTCTTTTGTGTATTCATTGTGAAAATAGGGCAGTTTTCGACTGGGCATGGTGGCTCATGCCTGTAATCCCAGCACTTTGGGAGGCCTAGGTGGGTGGATCGCTCGAGCCCAGGAGTTCAAGACCAGCCTGGCCAACATGGCAAAACCCCATCTCTACTAAAAATACAAAAATTAGCCGGGCGTGGTGGTGCACGCCTGTGGTCCCAGCTACTTGGGAGGCTGAGGCAGGAGAATGGCTTGAACCCAGGAGGTGGAGGTTGCAGTGAGCCCAGAACGTGTCACTGCACTCTAGCCGGGGCGACAGAAAGAGACTCTGTCTCAAAAAAGAAAAAGAAAACAGGGCAGCTGCCATGCTGTTACTTTCTTACATAATCTTTAGTGAGGAAAGTCAAAGTGGTTCAGTGCATGACATGCGTTTAGGTTGGATAAATTCAGCTTAGTACCCAGCAAAAGAAAAGTAAGGCACGGCTACTTACTCTACTCAGTGAATCTGTGCCTTAGATGTGAATCTGCTGGTCTGTGTGAGGCCAGTTCCTCTGTACCTTATAGTGTAAAAAGCATCTTGCCGTATGAGTGTTGTTCAAAGTAATGGTTTCTAAACACTGACAATTTTATCTGGTGCTCATATGCATCATTTGAAACCACACTGTACATAGTGATGGTGTCCTTGTATTGGAAGACCTTCCCTGTTGCCAACTTCCTTACCTTAAATAGATGGAAAATCATTAAAATCACCTATTCTTTCTCTAGATTTGTACTAACTATTGTTTAAAAATGAAACACATGGTTGGAGGCAAGACTAGAAGAAGAATGACTAGAATATTGAGAAAAAATATTGAGCTAATTGCTATGAAGGTAAATCATGGAAATCTCATTGACTTAACGTGAGAAATTTATTCTTTGATCATATTCATTTAGTGGGCTGTGTTTCATACCCTCACTCAAGGACCCCTAGAATGACAGAGGCTCTGTCTTTAATACATGGATTCCAAAGTGTCAAAGCCTCTCTTTGTCCAGTTGCTTTCTATGATAATGGTGGTACTTGTGTTTAGTTTGCATATAATAAATTTCGTAACATTCAAGATGACAGTCCTGTGTACATATGTAGAGGTGTTTACATTCTGTTGAATAAGAAATCCTGGCACCTTTTAAATGAAGATGAAAAGATACCTAATCTAACTTAACTTCCTATGCTGGTCATTGTCTTTCCCAAAGCTCTGCAGGGCTAGGTGCTTTCTGCTCTGACTTGCAGTTGATTATTTATGGTACCTTGGGGTTTCCCCTTATTTTTAACCTTGGCAACATTTTGACTTTTTTTTTTTTTTTTTTTGGAGACATATTCATCTAGCTTTTTTTTTTTTTTTTTAAGACGGAGTTTCGCTCTTTTTGCCCAGGCTGGAGTGCAATGGTGCAATCTCGGCTGACTACAACCTCCACCTTCTGGCTTTAAGCGATTCTCCTGCCTCAGCCTCCCATGTAGCTGGGATTACAGGTGTATACCACCACGCCCAGCTAATTTTGTATTTTTATTTTATTTTTTTTAGATGGAGTCTCGCTCTGTCACCCAGGCTGGAGTGCAGTGGCCGATCTCAGCTCACTGCAACCTCCACCTCCTGGGTTCGAGCAATTCCCCTGCCTCAACCTCCTGAGTAGCTGGGACTACAGGCACATGCCACCATGCCTGGCTAATTTTTTGTATTTTTTAGTAGAGATGGGGTTTCACCATGTTGGCCAGGATGGTCTTGATTTCCTGCCCTAGTGATCCGCCCGCCTCGGCCTCTCACAGTGCTAGGATTACAGGCATGAGCCACCGTGCCTGGCCTTCTTTTTTTTTTTTTTTTTAAGTTGTAAGACTAAAGGAAATGGAGAGGCAGAGACAGTTTTGGAACCTGTAGTAACCAGGAGAAACAACCTGTAAGATATTCGTGTTACTTATTCTTTTTTTTCTTTGAGACGGAGTCTCACTGGTCGCCCAGGCTGGAGTGCAGTGGCGCAATCTCAGCTCAGTGCAAGCTCCGCCTCCCGGGTTCACGCCATTCTCCTGCCTCAGCCTCCAGAGTAGCTGGGACTACAGGCGCCCGCCACCACGCCCGGCTAATTTTTTGTATTTTTAGTAGAGACGGGGTTTCACCGTGTTAGCCAGGATGGTCTCCATCTCCTGACCTCGTGATCCGCCCACTTCAGCCTCCCAAAGTGCTGGGATTACAGGCGTGAGCCACCGCGCCTGGCCTCATGTTACTTATTGCCTAGTACACTAAAGTGAGGAATGCCAGTGCAAGAAATTGTGAGAGGAGGAATGAGGATTGCTAAAACAACTGCAAATAACTTATACTCCTGGATAATGGAATTTATTACATTTTTATACTCTGTAAGTTCAAGAAAGATTTACTCACAATTTAGTAATGACTTTGTGGAAAGTACAGTAAAATGTGTGAGCAGTTTTAGTTACGTATTATTTGTTGGATTCTAAAGCACTCCACAGTGTTTTGATATATGCCTGTTTGGGGTTAGCAATGTACTTTTCTTGTTAAACATCACATGGGGATTGCACATTTATCTTCTCACCAAAACAGGTTCCTCTAGTGTATGTAAATATGACTGGTCACCTTTTTCTCTTAAGCTGAATGTCATAGTTCTGGCTTCACTTATTTGCTTTCTAGCAGCCTCCCCATGTTAGCCTTGCCACATGGTCAGTCTTCTGTTTGGTAGGTTTTATGAATCCTAAAAGTTCTAGTTCAGAAACAGCTCTAATAAACCGAGCACTGGAGGCTTTAGTTAAGGAAACTGGCCGTGCTGTATTTTTGACAAAAAGGGGTTAAAATCTCAATGTTAAAATACTAGTTGGTAAAGTGAAGTAGACAGTTCAAATATAAACTTCTAAATTAAACTATAACTGTTACTGGAAAACATTAATTAGTATGCACTGTCAATAAAACATAAATGGAAAAGTACTTAATGCTTCCTAAATCTAATGTTCTACATAGTATAGAAATTGCTCCCCGTTCCCACTTCTAAATGTACATTAGAAAAATAGAGAATTCACACCAGGTGCAGTGGTTCACACCTGTAATCCCAGCACTTTGGGAGGCCGAGGCAGGCAGATCACCTAAGATCAGGAGTTCGAGACCAGCTTGGCCAACGTGGTGAAATCCTATCTCTCCTAAAAATAAAAAAATTAGCCAGGCATGGTGGCAGGCACCTGTAATCCCAGCTACTTGGGAGGCTGAGGCAGGAGAATCGCTTGAACCCAAGAGGCAGAGGTTGAGGAGAGCCGAGATCGCGCCACTGTACTCCAGCTTGGTCAACAATAGCGAAACTCTGTCTCAAAAAAAAAAAAAAGAAAAGAAAAGAAAGAATTAGGCCAGGTGAGGTGGCTCACACCTATAATCTCACCACTTTGGGAGGCCAAGGTGGGCGGATCACAAGGTCAGGAGTTTGAGACCAGCCTGGCCAACATGGTGAAATCCTGTCTCTACTAACAACACAAAAATCAGCCGGGCGTGGTGGCAGGTGCCTGTAATCCCAGCTACTTGGGAGGCTGAGGCAGGAGAATCACTTGAACCCAGGAGGTGGACGTGGCAGTGAGCCAAGATTGCACCATTGCACTCCAGCCTAGGCAACTGAGCGAGACTCCATCTCAAAAAAAAAAAAAAAGAAAAAAGAGAATTCAATAATGGCAGTTTCATTTTTGGTAAATTTTAAAATATAATCTTGATATAAATTTGATACCAAAAGTTTTAGGTTTGGTCTCATTTTGGATTACATTCAAAATAAAGATTCAGAAATTTCAGTTATTCTAGCACCATATGGTTAATTTTAACAAGTAATACGGTTGTTTGGAGTATACCTTTATAAATATCTAGTGTAGATCTGGAGAAATTATAAACTTATATTTTATGTGTATTTGGACATTGTAGAAATGGTTTTAAAAGGATACTGGATAATTTCATTCATTTCTTCTGAGGTTGCAGAATTTGCATCCATTTTTTCAGCAGCTGTCACAACTGTTGCAAAAGCCTTTTGAATAGACAAGAGAGAAGAAAATAAAAATGTCTACAGTTGCCAAACATCTTTTACTATACTTCTTTTAATGGCTGTTGATAGCTGGCACATATTCTTCACTGAAATTTAAGATTGTCAAAACTACACTGATGATCTCTTTACACCACTTATATGTTAAAAGATAAAGTAATGGTTCCTGAATAATCCTGTTTCAGAGAACTAAGAGTATGCAGAGAAAAACAAGAAACAAAGCTAGTCAAAGTTAAAAGAAAAAGAAAGCCCTGTTTCCTCTACTAATCTTACCCCAGGAAAATATCTATTTTTCTTGGAAGCAGCCAATTATGGGTAATTTTTAATGGTGACATCTGTAAGGCCTTTAATAGAGTTAAGATCTTTGTAATACTACTCTGAAGACAGAAAGAATTGTTGTTTATTTTAAAGAATAACAACAGTTGTTTATTGCCTTGCCAAGTATTCCTTGTACTTCCTGATTGCTAAATCTGTTGTGTAGGTTTTTTCTTTTATTCAAGAGAAATGCTGGTTAATAATATGCTTTATTTTGTGAAATAACAGAACTGACCTAAATTGTTTAGTTTTTGCTTAATGCTAACTATTGGGTTAGATCACATACTTATTTTGACCTGGCATGAACACAGAATTGGCTTGGTTAAGGAATGCAGGATCAGAGGGCAGGGGATTGGGAGTGGGGGCTGTTGAGCTACCACTTCCTAAGGAACTTTTAAAGTTTGAAGTGATTTATGCTTTCCAAATAAAAGGCAAGGCATTAAACACAAGATGAATTCCAAAGCACTAAAAGTATAAAAATATTCTGAGAAAGTCATCATGGATGGTTAGAAAAATATCCAGCTTGTTCTTTTCCCCCCAACCTACCTCTGACCAGTCTACGAGGTTGATGAGCCTGCTACACTCTAGGTGCAGTTTGTATGCTATGCAGATGTCTGGGGCGATATTCGGAATGCAGCCTTCTTCGCTTTTCAGTGCTTCATTCTAAAACATAACAGTAAACTAAGATGACTAACTTTTAGAAATTATTAGGAACAAAATCAGACATTAATGAAGCCCCCAACCTAAACTGAGTAAATCAGTAAATAGAATCTTGGTTTCCTTTATTTAGTGAGTGAGTCTATTCAGTAGTTAACCAGTTCTTGTTTAGGTTTGTCTTGGTCACAACCCCTCTAGTTCTTAGTAACTAGAAGAATATTCCCAGGATTAGAAGATAAGCATATTTTTCATTTCAATCCATAAATTACTAATTTCTGAGACCTGAATGCACTTGCTGTAAAAAGTTTATGGAGATCTTTAGGAATACTTAATAAAATGGTACTTCCAACAATTAGCTGAATTCTAACAATTACTATACTGTATTAGTAAATACTAATAATACCACTTACCAGGGGTATAGGGTATAAATTATTTTTTAAAGAAAAGACTATGTTGTCAACACTGCAGATCTTAAGCTCTATAGAAACCATCAGTGTTTTGAAATCTATGGGTTTACTGAGAAACACAAAGTCTTACATACATACCCTGCTTTGATATTATAATATCAGGGGGTATATTATATCCCACCCAACAACAACTGAAATCATACGAGTTCTCTTCTGTGACTCACTAGCCAAGAAGACAGATTTTGTAAGTTTTAATTTGTGGCTTATATATTAAAAATAACTGATTTTTTGGTTAAGTATGAAATTATTCAATGGTTTTCACCATCACTGAAAACCATTGACTTATATCGTCCTACTCAATACTCTTGTAATACTCTGCATGTTTGTGTGCCATTTTGCAATGAGAAGCCAATACACTGGAATGCTCTTCATAGGTTTTATGGAGTTGCTTCTTAAGTATTTACTGTGGCAAGATTTCTGCGTACTTAACTTAAAACTCTTTCATGTATATATAGCTTATTGAATGTTTAAAGTGATCATTTTGCCTGGTCATAAGAAAGCTAGTTTCTAAAACTGTGAGCTGTCTTGAGCTATTGTTTAAAGAGCTTCCAGGAGTTGATAACTGTGTCTGGACTTTAGCGAGGGCACTGCTGAAGTGTGTTGCCCCAGGAGTTTTAGTGGCAGACTGCTGGTTATCCTCTACACTCAGCTCTGCAGATGCTCTCAGAATAGATCTTTCTTTGGTTTAAAATCCAAGATGAAGTCCCAAAGTATTTCTCTTTCCCACTAGAAACAACCATTTCGGTCTTTCAGTAATTTATTAGGCCATATTGTTTAATCCCTATCTGCTGTTAAGTTTACAGGAAACATTTCCTTTATTTTCACAAGAGTAGTAACATACTCTTGAGTATTTGTGCCTATGATCTGACTTCAGCATGTCAAGGGCAAAGATTACACATTGTCAAAAACTGGCAGCAACAGTTGGCTACTAATTGGTATCTCTATGGGGTTAGACATTTTTTTCTACAGTCTAAAGCATTTTTAAAAATATAGGAGAGGTGCAACCCTGAGTTGCCGACTCTCTGCTCATTAAAACATAACTGCAAATTTAGAATATTTTTGTGACAATGACGCCCAGAGCCTGAGCTAAACTAGCTGAGGTTTAGTTTAGTTCTAAATTTGATTTAGTTCTCTGATTACAGGTGCCTGTAATCCCAGCTACTTGGGAGGCTGAGGCAGGAGAATCACTTGAACCCAGGAGGTGGACATTGCAGTGAGCCAAGATCGCACTACTGCACTCCAGCCTGGGCAACACAGTGAGACTCCATCTAAAAAAAAAAAAAAAAGAGAGAATTCAATAATGGCAGTTTCATTTTTGGTAAATTTTTAAATATAATCTTGATATAAGTTGAAATTTCTGAATCTTTATTTTGAATTTAATCCAAAATGAGACCAAACCTAAACTAAACTAAATCAGAGAACTAAATGTTCATCTTACCTTTAGATAATAGTAAGGATTGTTGAGTGCAGTATGGAGGGCAATTCGCGGAGCAGCATTTAAATGCTCACGAAGGGCATGGGCAGCGCTGAAGTACACCACCTCATGGAGAGGCTGTGTCTCAGGAGGCAGAAGGTATTCTCTGAAACAGCCAGTCAGGCATCCATGTTTAGATAAGCACAGGTTTATTTTCTTTACATATATACATATATACATTTTTTTCCTTTTAGGCTCTGTTGGACTTCAATTTCCACTACGACATTTTTGTCAATCCTCTCTCCGTAGAGGACCGAACCATTTACTAAAAGCAAAATCAACAACCAAAAACAAACGAAACAAACCCAAATATCAGATCTAATACAGTTTCACTCAGAATTGCATCTCTTCCATATAATGGGTTTTAAAACTACCTCTAGATTCTTTATAAGAAGCTGTATATTTCAGTTCTGAGTTAAACCTTTAGGAACAAATGTACATATACTATATTTCTGCTCAGAAATCTTTAAGATAGCATTTCTTAAAGTAAATGAGAAAACAGATATCTACATTTTCTAGCACTACAAACATTTAACCTTTGGCAATATTAAACAAAGGCCCGGAATTAAGAGTTCAGGAAATTCTTCTTGGATCACAGAAAATTTTTAGTTGATATCTTTCATGGAAATGACACCTCAAAAGTTTTTTTTTTTGAGACTGAGTTCCACTCTTGTCGCCTAGACTGGAGTGCAATGGTGCAATCTCGGCTCACTGCAACCTCTGCCTCCTGAGTTCAAGCGATTCTCCTGCCTCAGCCTCCCGAGAGGCTGGGATTAGAGGCGCCCACCAACACGCCTGGCTAATTTTTGTATTTTTAATAGAGATAAGGTTTCACCATGTTGGCCAGGCTGGTCTTGAACTCCTGACCCCAGGTGATCCACCCGCCTCGGCCTCCCAAAGTGTTGGGATTACAGGTGTGAGCCACCTCGTCCAGCCCAAAAGTTTTTTATATATTGGAATTACTTTTTACGTTAGAAGGCAGAAAAGGTTAAATCTTAGTTTCAGAGTATTGAAAAACAAATCATTAATAAAATTTCACTTATAAAAAAATCTGCCATAATTTGGGATTTTTTTCACCTATAAGCTAGATGATAAAACAATTTTAATAAATTCTGAACTAAAAAATATGGCATTAAAAATTCACTTAGCGTGTATAATGAGCCCATCAGGTGGTCTATGCCATGACAGTGATATCATCCGGGATTCCTGGAGGGTAGCAAATTGGAGGGGAGAAGCTTTGGCACACATAACCCATAGACAGAGTAATGTCACTAACTGGATTAAAGTATATAGTTAACTCACATGACTTCATAAAGAAGATTTCTGGGGCTTAGTCCAACCCTGAGCCTAAAGTATTTTGGCCACATGACAGCTTGTGTCAGCTCCTTTCCCCACCAGTACAAGCAGAGCAAAGCAGCTACCTCAGCCCAGTCACGGGACATTATTCCCCTTCTTCCAAGTATCCTTTCTCTTCTTCTGGAGAGGATACCACTCCCTAGAAATCCCCTACACTTGTGTTGTCCCAATGTGGCCAGGAGCTTTGAAGAAGAGAGGAAGTGGAAAGGGTATTCAACATGGACATCACTCTTCACCATACCCCTTTCCTCCCTCATCTCAAGAGCTAATGACCCCCTTGCTCAATGTAATTCTAGGTGCTGCTCCTTCTCCAGAGTCAACTGGAACAAAACTTGCTTGCAAAGAGTGTATGATTTTGACTTAATTCTCACTAAGGACCGGTATTCTATACCTCAGATACTGTTAACATCTTAATTACTCAAGGTTAAGTTAACTTAGCTGTAGCTTCAGGAAACAGTTTCTGTGATGGCTGGCTACCAATTTGTAATTTCTGACCATAAACTCTTCCTACACTAACCTCATGCAGTTATTTCCCAATCAGTATACATGGCTGTCATTAAAAGATCTTGTTGCAGTCCCTGCTATGTAATAAGGATTGGATATCTAACAAGGCAACCAGACAGAGTCAATTTTTACATGTGATTTATAGAAATGCAAGCATTTCCCAAGGCAAAAGACCTCTCTATCCTCAAAGAACCATCAGAGCAAAAATAAAATATCTGCCTTAATTTTGTTTCCACTGGCTACATTAGTTGAACAACAACAATGACAAATATGTTATACATTAGAATTTTTATCTGACTGTAGACTTGGAGATTGGCATAGAAATATATTTCTGTGACTTATTTACGTGAGAAGAAATAAGCAATGAGTCTGGCACTAGAGCACTGCATTATGCTCATTTTGGATTCAGACCAGACAAATGATAGGCCTTCCCTGAAAGAGTTGGTTCTGAAGGAACTGGTAGAATTAGTATCAACAAGGGCTACAAAGTTGAAGCTTGCTATTGGCAAAAACAGTAACTTAGAAAGTGGTAATTTATTCTCAGCTCTTAAGATCTGGCAACTTATTCTTGCCTGTGTTTTTGCCAAGAGCTGCTCATAGTATACTGTGAACTCTGCCTCCTGAAGTCTCCTGCTTATATTTGTCTTTAAAGGACATCCTTTCTCCATAACCCCAAGCTCTGCCCAGATGTCTGTGGTGTGGCCATTGAGGGCAGTATAAAGAAATGGAGAGGGCCTTTTGACAGGTGTCAGGAGAATGAGACTGTGTGGCCTTGCATGAGTCACAGCCCCTCTCTGGGCTTTAGCTGCCACAGGACTGACTCTTCAGTTCTCTTTTAGCTTTAACATGCTATAATTCTAATCTCTTCCCTCCTGGGACAATCTTGGTAAAGACACTAAATCCTAGTATGGGAGATTTTGTGATTTTACAACAAAACACATTTAATCATACTGAGGATTATTTCAACAACTGCTCAGAAAGGTAAAAAGTCAGACATATTAGGTGAAGGATCATGAAAGGGGAATGGCTGATGTGGTTTCAGAGCCTACAATTTGGAATTTGTAAGAACTCTGGAACCTGACATTTGGCCTAAAATTGGCAAATCACATTGTAAAATTATTTTTAGTGACTACTTGGTAAAAGGGAAGAGTCAAGAGTTTGGGGCTAGACACTCTACAAGAACAGGAAAGCCCAGTAGGGCAAGGTTAACTCTATGAGTTCTAAAATGTAATTTTTGACCAGCATTTGGCCAATATTGCAGTTCATCACTTTTTTTTTTTTTCTCCTCGAGATAGAGTCTTGCTCTGTTGCCTAGGCTGGAGTGCAGTGGCACGATTGCCTTACTGCAACCTCTGCCTCCTGGGTTCAAGCCATTCTCCTGCCTCAGCCTCCCGAGTAGCTGGGATTACAGGTGTGCGCCACCATGCCCAGCTATTTTTTTGTATTTTTAGTAGAGTTGGGGTTTCACCATGATGGCCAGGCTGGTCTCAAACTTCTGACCTCAAGTGATCTGCCCACCTTGGCCTCCCAAGGTGCTGGGATTACAGGTTAACCGTTTTGGACCTTTTCATGGCATTAGCAATTTCTCCCCAATGAGTAGGAACAATGACTGTCCCCACATTATTCTGGAAAACAAAACTTTTAACTTTCAGAAAAGACATGTAATTTGTCAGAAAAGCACTCTTTCTCTTTAATAATTGTGCTGCTATTTTCTCAGTACTTTATTCAGTGCCTAGCCTTCTGTTGGGTTTAAACTGCTATTAAAATTTACAATAAACATGTTCCCCCCTCACCACACTTTTTAGGTTATTAAATCATCTTCTTTTGCACACTTCTCATTTTTTTTCTGTAGCATGCCCAACTTCCACCAAAATTAGGTGGGTGATTTTACACAGCTACATAAAGCTGACTTTTGGGAAATCCATGAATCAGAATGATCTGGGTTTCCTAAAAAGGAATCATCCTAAAATACAGGCTGGATTGGTAGACTTCTAAATTTACCAAGCACATGTCTCAACATAAATTTAGTGCACCTGATAATGAGGTGCGCTGGCATTGTTTAGAATTAAATGTTCTTTCTTTAGGATAAAATAGAGCAGCATGGCTAGTCTGCTCTGTTTTCTGGGCTTGGCTCAGATCCAGCATTTACTCCTAGCAAAGATTAAGTGTAATATAAATACTTTGTTATTAGATAGGGGAGAAACACTCACTTTCTAACTCATCTCTCCCCACCTGGCCTAATGAAGTAGATCAAATTTAAGCCTATATTCTTGAACTGAGAGTAAAAGAATGAACTAAGTCATTTGATTATACATCTTGATAATGATGGAAAAGGAATAAAAATTACAATTCTAAGCTGGATGGAGAGACATGAAAAGCATAATGCCTAACCTGGGAGAAAAATGTTCTGGATTAGCTATAGACAGCTATGACACCAGTGTTATTGGAAAAACAGCATGATTTTTAGCTCTTAAGAGCTAAATTTAGACTTACCTCACTAGACAGTCAATGAAGTTCACAGCATTTTCTCTGAGTACTTCAAATTTGGTTTGCTTCTTACTTCTTCTTAACTCCTTCATTTCCAATAAGGACTATGGATAAAAGAACATACCTTTTCTGGTGATCCTGAGACAGAAAACCCCTCAGAGGGAGCTCTGTTGCTAAGTTCTATAGAAGCAGCTGATGCCTTTTCCATAAGACAGGATGTACAGAGAAATATCAAAATGGGTTTTGTTTATTCGTTTTATTTTTAAGGTCTGGCAAGAATCTCTCCTCAAAGGTGTTTTGCTTTATAATATACAAGTAAATTTTTAGGGAAACAGGAAAAGGGCAGTTCACTTTACTACTAAACTACATGGCAGAGTGCTCGGTATCCACAGTTCATTAATTCATTTAAGAAAAGGACTTAACAGGATAAAGAAAAAAATCTTGCCTTTTTGCCATACTAACAGAATAGGTTCCATGTGTTTTATTTTACTTAGATTGAACTTTTACTCTACATTTATCATAATTTGGTATCATAGTACAAAGAAGGTTCTTCATTTTGACAATCAAGATCCTAAAGTTAGAACTATCTCAAAAAGCATATATTGGACATTCTGTGGCTCAATTTCCACTCTGTACTTGAATATGCATTTTAAAAAATCAAGAAAAGTAACTAAAACTAATGAGTTAGGCTCTTTTAAATCTCTCAGTTTGATCAAACAGAAAAATACATCAGATAAAAAATCAGATTTCTTTTGTGCAGTCATGTTCCCATTTTCTCTTATTGCTAGCTAATTCTTTCTCTTGCTGAGCCCACAGAATGGTTTCCACCTATGTTAGCTAGTAGATTCCAGAATGGGTATATGTAGAGTGATGATGGCAATGGGACTAACAGGATGTTCAACTTAGAAGTGAGTTAAAAGTCTGCTTTGTTCCTGGTTGTGGTTTAAAAATGAAAACAAAAACATCCAGGCAGAGCTAATCTAGAGGACAAACTGAAGAGAGGGAGTGTCACAGGATGCACCTGGAAGGAAGGAAAGTGATCTGACCTTCTGAAGATGATACAGGTCTGTCTTCTGAAGCCCCTTTGGCTGTGACCCAGAAGCATCTTCTTCCTCTTTGTTTTCTGCTTTTAATACAAAACCAATAGACATCAATGAGGGTAAATCCAAGTCAAAAGAACAAACATTTCTACTATTCCAAAGGAAGTAAAAGTTTCACCTATATATATATTTTTAATGTGGCAAGAGATCAAGATTCCATCTGATAAATGATTTCTTACAGAAGCTGAAGGCCAATAATACATAACTTGTGCTGTAGTGATGTCTTCAAAAAACCAGCTACTAAATTTTAGAAGTGTTACCACAATGAAAACAAAACAAAATACAACCTAACAAAACTCCCTCAAACCAACAGCAAAAAGTCTCAAAAAAAATTTTTTTTTTTTTTTTCAGATGGAGTCTTGCTCTGTTGCCCAGGCTGGAGTGCAGTGGCGCCATCTTGGCTCACTGCAACCTCCTCCTCCCAGGTTCAAGTGATTCTCCTGCCTCAGCCTCCCAAATAGCTGGGATTACAGGCGCCGGCCACCATGCCTGGCTAATTTTTGTATTTTTAGTAGAGAAGGGGTTTTGCCATGTTGGCCAGGCTGGTCTCAAACTCCTGACCTCAGGTGATCCA
>NW_012102787.1:3565745-3586879 GCF_000951045.1 Mandrillus leucophaeus
TTCGAGACCAGCCTGAGCAACATGGCAAAACCTCATCCCTACAAAAATACAAAACAATTAGCCAAGTATGGTGGGACGTGCCTATAGTCCCAGGTACTTGAGAGGCTGAAATGGGAGGATCGTTCCTGGGAGGTAGAGGCTGCAGTGAGCTCATCATGCTACTGCACTCCAGCCTGGACAACAGAGGGAGACTCTGTCTCCAAAGAAAGAAAAAAAAAATCAGCTGGGTGTTGTGGCCCTTTTCTGTAGTCCTAGCTACTCAGGAGGTGGAGGCAGGAGGATTACTTGAGCCCAGGAGCTCTGAGGTAACAGTGAGCTATGACTGCACCACTGCACTTAAGCCTGGAAAGCACAGCAAGATCCTGTCTCAAAAAAATCTGATATGACACTCTGCCCTACTTAACTCTTCCCAACTGTAATTTTAAAACCAAACTGTAATATGTAATAAATGTTAAGGAACAGAGATAGCATATAGCCAAATATTTCTACTCATCCAATGTGGGGAGTTTTAATTTCAGTTTATTATTAATAATGAGTCACTTCTGAAAATTAGGAAATAACAGACATTTCTTCAAGACAGTGGTTTTGCTTTAATTTGTAAAATTCTTTATTCTTTAGGCTACTAATCATCTTAATCTCCAACCTTCCCATTTCAAAAGCTGCATTCCTTTATTCAGTTCTAGCATAGAATTTGTTTTTTAATTAGAGCTCATATAATATGAGCTCTAATTAAAATTTTATCTAGATTACCTCTAGTTAATGGTATCCAGCAAAAAAAGATGAAAAATTGTATGTGCCGTTTATTTTTACAGAAATCTCCATAAATCCAATTTTGTAAAAGATTGAAATTTACACCTTATTTACCTTTTATTTTTCTAAGCCTTTTACTCTATTTATGTACTTAAGGGTGGCCCCTTGCTGATCCAATGATCACTACTAGGGCGTATTTAAATTGTGAATCAGCAATAGAAAAACAATGAACTAGTGGTTAAGAGAGATGGGCTCTGGTCTGAGTGCTACCACTAGCTGTGTGATCTCAAACAAGCTACTGTCTTTTCCTAGACTTTAGTTTCTGATTATAGCTGAACTCAACGATCTTAATGATACCAATATCCAGCCCTTAAAAGTTTTTGTGTTCTGAAAAGTAGTTCAGCTCATGCTGCAGTGGCAAGAGCAATACCCACACATAACCTGAAAGAAAACCCCTTAGTGCCTGTTGATGACTTCCGCACTCTGGCTGCTCAGGCCATTCTAGTCAGGCAAACACTCTCTTTCATCTTCCATGACTGAGCACTCATCAAGTGCCTCACATTGCAGCTATGGAGAGATACGAGAAGATTTTTGCAAAAGCAGTTTCCTAAAGCCAAAAGATTTTTAAGACAAAGAAGTACTTGCCAAACATAAAAAAGGATTAAAACAGACATTTTACATAAGACATTTTCAATATGTCATGTCCAATTCTATGTGAATATATATAAAAAACTACCTTTTCCCCCAAAACTCCATTAAAAAATTGCCCTAAATTTGGGAAAACTAAAAGGTACACACCAGTATTTTTTGTTGTTGTTATTGTTCTACTAAAAGAATACCATACTTTGGTGCTAGAAACAGCAAGAAGAGAGCCCATGAAAAGCTAGCATTTAGGGAACAGAACATGGCTACCTATATATAATCAGACACCCTAAGCATTCAGGATCTATAAATGATCACGTGGAGGTCAAGCAAAAGAGAGAAACTGTAACCCTCCAACAGTGAAGAGTGCCAGGCTGCCTCAGTTAATTTAGGACTGAAAGATTCTAGCTTTTGTAAATCCGATTAAAGTAAGCCTCATGCAGATTTTGGTAATCAACATACCAATGAGCCTCATTGCTGTGAAAGCAGTTCATAGCTATTAATTTTTCAAGCTTACAAATGATTTATGCAGTGCTTTTGAAATCTATAAATAACTTGATGAAATGCTTAAGAAAAAACCTCTAAAAAGATTTCTTAATTATGACACCCTGCTACTCTTTCCAATATTTTTTATTTCTTTTTGTTGACTTTTTAAAGACAAATCCTCCAAACTGTCGAACTGGAGAAAGAATTTCTTTTTCTGCCCATTTGATGGTCTTCATTGTTTAAACCAAATCTAGAAGAGAAACATTTGGCCTATTTGTGACTGTTAAAATGTGATACTATGAGGCGTGGCATACTGACTGATCATGAACTACTTTATCTCTTCATCTCTAGGCACATCAGAAGGTGGGGTTTTCCATGCCATTTTAGTTAAGTGACTGTCATGGCCAATAGAATTGGGAGAATAATACACTCTTACCATCGAGGCTCTGAAACTGGGCCAGGAACTCCTCTATTCTCTTAGCTGTGCTGCCAAGGTGCTTTTCACAAGAAGACTTAAAAACCTTGAAACATTTCTCAAGTATGGTCATCAGTTCATCCTTTGCCAACATCCTAGAACAGAGTCAGTGACAGGAAATGTAATATAACTAGAAAATTAACACTTAAAAAACATTTTATTTAATGTATATTAAATGTTTCTGCTCAGAAGATAAAAGAAATTCTTCATTAGTAGCTATCAACATTTTTTGGAGAGATTTTCTCCATATATGTGACATTCAGAAGAATTCTTAAAGGTTCCTCATGATAAAGTGTAGCTTAGAAAATTTACAAAGGACTGGATTAATAGTGTGGCTCTAACACTATGTAATATAGAACAAAGTTACTATACAGATTGTATAGTAGGCATTTAATGATAGTTTTCCTTTCTTTTGATGTAAACATACATATGAAATAAGAAATGTCTACAGAAGTTATGACATGTGCTAAATATAAACTTGTTTAAAGGAACCAAAAATATAAGTACTACACTCACTTCTCTAATTATCACCATTTAAACTATGCTTTACGTCTCCTATGGGCTTTATAAACATCAGTCAGTAAACTCACTGAATTTTAAATGAAGTAGGCAATTCTAATTGTTATTTATAGCACAGGCAGAGTGGTTGAGTAGCTCATTCACAGCTATAGAAGAAATCTTTGTTAGAAATGGAGAGAAAACACAGATATTCTAAAGTTAGGACCTTGTTCTTGGAGCTTACAGGATTTCTCCACTAAGATCATACTCAGTAATGGCATCAAAAGGAATCAGACCAATATTAGGAATTTTTAAGCAGTGGCATTATACAAATACTCAAATTATTCTCAGCAAGTGCACCTAAGTCATTAAAACTATGATGATTAAAAGTTCTAATATTAACCATGAAGTAACAGACAAATCCAGAATGTGGGCATTTTGTAATACAACTAATTAACTTATGTTTGACATCTTTCATAATAAAAAAATGAGGAGAAATACTAATATTGCTAAGTTGGGAGAAAGAGAAACAAAGTTAAATAGACTATGATTACTGAGAAATTGAACTGGTTACCTGAACTAAAATTTAAACCCCAACAACAACAACAAAATGTAGACAACCACTAAACATGGAAATTGTTCGGGGTAGACCAAATAGTAAATTTCCCCAGAGTTTTTTTTTTAAAGTATTAAAACTTATATATTCCTCTTTCTACAATAATTATCTAAGATATAATCTTTATGTGTGAAAGGCAGCTAACTGGTCAAGGAAAAATAAGCCAAGACATTTCATACTTGATTACATTTGAGATTTAAAATTTGTGGCCTTCTATTGCCCAGATAGAGTTATGACAAGAAACTTAACTCAAAGTCACATACACTTGAACAATCTGTTAAACCTGACCTTTAGGCCTATTCAAGTAGACAAGATTAGCATTTCTGGTGTCCAAGGAATCACACGCACTGACTTGCTTAGAGGGAAAAGACAGGTGAGGTACGGCTGGCAGAAGATCTAACCCAAGTTAGCAGCACGTGAAGGACTAGCTTCCCAGGATAGGGGCAGCAACAGCTACTGTCCACTTGGAGCTCCAAATAATTGAGTATCAAGGAAGGCCAAACCTAGCCTATTCTCCAGGAGACCAAAAAAGAGGGCATTATTTCATATAACTTTGGAAGCAAACTTCATTAGTCATAACTCTTAATGTGGCATTTGATTGGAGAAGGTACTCAGATTTAAATTGCCAGGGATTCAAATAGTTATTAGTTCTCTTATTTATTTATTTTTTTTTGAGACGGATTTCACTCTTGTTGCCCAGGCTAGAGTACAATGGCGTGATCTTGGCTCACTGCAACCTCTGCCTCCCAGGTTCAAGCAATTCTGCTGCCTCAGCCTCCCGAGTAGCTATGATTATAGGCATGTGCCACCACACTCGGCTAATTTTGTATTTTTTGTAGAGGCAGGGTTTCACCATGTTGGTCAGGCTAGTCTCAAAACTCCTGACGTCAGGTGATCCGCCCACCTCGGCCTCCCAAAGTGCTGGGATTACAGGTGTGAGCCACCGTGCCCGGCCTAGTCCTCTTATTCTTAGCCCAAGATTATGTTTTGCTTCCAGAGCAGAAAGATCTTACACTTTCCCAAGTATTCTCTGGATTAATGTAAAATGACAAGACTTGAGGTAAGGCTGATTAGAAATAATAACTTAACCAACCCCAATGAAGTCATTAAATTTTTTTTTTTCCAGTAAAATTGTACACACACAGAATCAATGCTGCCTGCTATCATCACTATTATTCAGCATCATTCTGGAGTCTAGATGCTACAATAAATTAAGAAAAAGAAACGGTATAAATGTTAGGAAGGAGGATGAAATTTATCATTTCATATGATGTGACTGTAAAGTTAGAAAATCTAAGAACTGTAAATAAAATAGAGAGTGTAAAAGAGCTGGGTATGGTGGCTCATGCCTGTAATCCCAGCACTTTGGGAGGGCGATGGGAAGATCACTTGAGCCCAGATATTCCAGACCAGCCTGGGCAACAAAGTGAGACCCTCATTTCTACAAAAAATAGAAAAAATTAGCTCAGCATGGTGGCGCATGCTTGTAGTCCCAGTTACTCAGGAGGCTGAAGTAGGAAGGCTGCTTGATCCTGGGAGATCAAGGCTGCAGTGAGTCGCAATCATGCCATTGCACTCCAGTATAGGTAACAGACACCCTGTCTCAAAAAAAAAAAAAAAAAAAGAGAGTATGTAAAAAAGTGAGTAAATAAAAGATACTTATATATGTATGCATATATACATAATCAATACCTTATATTAAACTATATAATGAAAAAAAAAGCCCATGTTCAAAATGGAAACAAAAGCTACAGAATACACAGCAATACACATTATAATACACATGTATGACCTATAATAAAAGAAAGCCCTGAATAAATGAACAGACATTTTAACACTCACTATTGTAAAGATACAAATTGTTCCAAATTAATCTATATTCTTAACAGTTTGAAACAAAATTCCACAGCGTAAATTTTATTTTTATTTCTATTTTTTTTTTAAATGGAGTTTCGCTCTTGTTGCCCGAGTGCAATGGTACGATCTTGGCTCACCACAACCTCCGCCTCCTGGGTTCAGGTGATTCTCCTGTCTCAGCCTCCCAAGTAGCTGGAATTACAGACATGCACTACCATGTCCAGCTAGTTTTGTATTTTTAGTAGAGACAGGGTTTCTCCATGCTGGTCAGGCTGGTCTCGAACTCCTAACCTCAGGTGATCTGCCTGCCTCGGCCTCCCAAAGTACTGGGATTACAGGCGTGAGCCATGGCGCTTGGCTGTAAATTTTAAAACCTAATAAAATTATTCTAAAATGTATCTGGAATGATTGTTCTAAAAAACAGCAACAATCTGTGTACACTTGAGTGTGTATGGTGGGGCTGTAAATATATTAAAGTGTTAAGTCACAGTTATTAAAATTGATGGTACTTGGGAATAGACAGGTCAACAGAAGAGAATGAGTTCAGAAAGAGATCTAGGTGTACATTGGGTGTTTGTTATGTCACAGGGATAGCATTTCAAATCAGTGAGGGAAAAGATATCGGGTATTAGAATTAACTATTTTAAAAAAACACACCACTATCTCACATTATACACAAAAATGCGTTTCAGATAGAATAAAAATGTAAGTATGGTATGGGAGCAGGGAAAAAGAACTAGCTCATCAACCATAAAATACTAGAAGAAAACCAAGAAAGATATTTAAGCCTGATAATATCCAGCAGCAGTAAGACTGTAGGAAATACACATTGGTACATGGTTGGTGTGAGTGTACACTGTACAACAATGTTTATATTTTAGACTCAATATGTTTACATCTACCTTTGTTTTGTGGAAATAGTTATACAAATATACAGACTTACTGCTGCTCATGATTATTGTTTGTAATAGTGAAGAATTAGAAACAATCTAAATATATATCAAAAAAGGGTCTGATTAAATAAAAAGCACTTTAAAAACATGATATTATATAGTGATGATAAACAATGAGGTAGGGCAATATGTAATACTAATTATGACAGCTAACATTTATACTCACATTTGTGTATCGTGTCATTTGATACAATATGATGTAAATACTATTATTATTCCCATGTTAGAGATAAGAAAACAAAGGCACAGAGAACTTAAGTAAACTTGTCCAGAATCCAATTGCTGGTAATTGGCAAAGCTGGGATTTGAACCTAGGCAGTCTAGCTTGACATCCATGCTCTTACTGAACATGCTATATTGCATCTCAAAACATGGCATCCATGGTAGATTAGGCACAAACCAAAATAACCACCACAACAAAAACAAAACAAACACACAAAAAACAAAAAATGCCAAGTGTGGAACACCATATATAGTACTATTTAATATACATTTGTGTGTGGAAAAAAATCTGAAGTGCAAATAGCTAACAGTGGATGACTGGTTTTCGAACTTATATAATACAAGGGGTAATATCAGAAAAAGACTTATTTTATCACTTAGATTATTAAAATGACTATAGCAAGCACCTTTTTTTGGGTTTTGGTTTTTTTTTGTTTTTGAGGCGGAGTCTTGCTCTGTTGCCAGGCTGGAATGCAGTGGCGCAGTCTCTGCTAACTACAACCTCTGCCTCCTGGGTTCAGGCAGTTCTCGTCCTTTAGTCTCCCAAGTAGCTGGGACTACAGGTGCATGCCACCATGCCTGGCTAATTTTTTGTATTTTTAGTAGAGAGGGGGTTTCACTGTATTGGCCAGGCTGGTCTTGAACTCCTGGCCTCAAGTGATCCACCTGCCTCGGCCTCCCAAAGTGCTGAGATTACAGGCATGAGCCACTGCGGCCGGCCAAGCACTTTGGATAAACCAAACCTAACTGAAGATCACTTGAAAACAACTACAAAATATTTACCTTATTCCAAAAAAGTGTGTTTATATATAGCACCTCGAATAAAAAATTAAGGATTGAGTGTAGCTATCAGACAAGCATTTTTCAAACTGGGTTTCAACTCCTTTTTCAGTCATGAACCAATCATTCAAGAAATATTTATTGAATGCACACTACATACGGCACTGTTCTGGGCATTTGAGGTACACCTTATCAAATCAAAAATCACTGTCCTCATGGAACTTACATTCTAGTGGGAGAGCTGGGAGAAGCACAGACACTAAACACTATCTATCTATATCATATATATGATATAGGTGTTAAAAATTGATAAATGTTATGGAAAAATATTGAACAGAATGAGAGTCACGGGAGGGGGAAGATTTCAATTTTTAAATGGTTAGGGCCTCACTGAAAAGATGACATTTGATCAAATATGTAAAGGAGGAAAGGAAGTTAGCCATACAAATATCCAGAAGAGCTTTTCCTGGCAGACAGAACAATGGGTGCAAAGGTTCCATAGTGGGCATGTCTGGCATATTCAAGACAACAAGGAGACCAAGATGTCTGATATGGAAAGAGAAAATGAGCAGTAATCAGAGAGAGGTCAAGTGGGGAGTGGAGGGGGTCATGTAGTGTCACTGTATACGGCTTTTACTCTGAATGAAATGCGGAGTTAATGGAGGGTTTTGAGCAAAGGAGTAACATTATCTGAAATATTTTAAAAGGACTATTCTGACTGCTACTTTGAGGAGAATCTGTAGGGGAGCAGAAAAACCAGAAAGGAGGCTACTGCAATAATCCGGGTGAGCGATGACAATGACTTGGACTATGGTGGTACAAGTGAAGGAAGGTGGCAAGAAGAGGTCTGATTCTGGATAAATTATGAAGGCAGAGTCCAGGCTTTTGGCTTGAACAATCAGAATGATAAAGAGACAGTAGGAAAATGACAGATTTCAGGGGAAGATCAGGAGTTCAGTTTGGGGTATGTTAACTTTGAGGTGTGTATTGGATATCTAAGTGGAGGTATTAAAGAGGACATAAATGGACATAACAGCCTGGCACTCAGGAGAGAGGTGTAGGATTATGACTAAGCCCTGGGACACTGTAATGTTAAGATGTCAGAGAGAAGAGAAAGCACTAAAGGAGAATGTGAAGGAGCATGCACTGAGGTAGGAGAAAAACCAAGAAAGTCCTAGAAGTCCATTACGAAAGGAGTGATGAACTGTTGTCAAATGCTGATAACAGGTTAATGCTAGATTTAGGAACATGGAGGTCACTGGTGACTTTGATCAAACTAGTTGTGATCGGGAGCACTAACCTAATTGTAATCAGTTAAAGAGAGAATGGGAGAAGAATTGGAGACAGTGAGACAATGCTTTCCAATTTTGGTGCATTCCAACTAACATTTTGTTTTAAAATAAAGAGAATAAAATTGTAAAGAAAATAGCAGAACTAACAAGTTTGAAAGCCACCATGTGAGATTAAAGAGAAATTAAAAAAAAAAATGTCTAAGATAGGTCTCATTAATGCCACAAAAGAGCGATTTATCTTTATCCAACTTGATTAAGAAATAATTATTTCACAACTGGCTGGGTACAGTGGCTCACGCCTGTAATCCCAGCACTTTGGGAGGCCGAGGGAGGCAGATCACAAGGTCAGGAGATTGAGACCATCCTGGCTAACACAGTGAAACCCTGTCTCTACTAAAAATACAAAAAGTTAGCTGGGTGAGGTGGCGGGCATCTGTAGTCCCAGCTACTTGGGAGGCTGAGGCAGGAGAATGGCATGAACCCAGGAGGTGGAGCGTGCAGTGAGCCAAGATCGCGCCACTGCACTCCAGCCTGGGTGACAAAGCGAGACTCCACCCAAAAAAAAAAAAAAAAAAAAGACTTATTTCACTATCAGGTAAATGGTCCAAAAAATACCTGTGATATCTAATGTATTAAAAGCTTTATAGGTAATCTGTCACAGGAGTTGAGAAAAACAATAAAGGCTTTATAGGTTGTCATTTTTTAAAAAAGTTTTCTTAACTAAGACAAAGATAATCATTAAGCAATCATTAAAAGCAATCATCCTGCAGGGCAATGGAGTGTTCTGCTTCATCACGCAGAAAGTCAGTAATTTCTGGTTAAGTACTAATTATATAAATGTCTGATTATAAGAACAGGCTACAAGAAAAAACTGGCCAATCCATGGCTAATGAAAACATCTTTTGCCTGATGAGTTTTCAAATTCTAAACAGACATTACCATTACTAGCCAGTTTTGAAAAATACTCACAATTCAAACTTGCAAATGTAAATATATCAACGAAGACTGGAAGTTAAGAAAACAAAACAAAACAAAAAAGATGTAAAAATAATAAAAAGCACATTTTTAAAAAAAGCATGTAGAAATAAGAAACTGTCTTATTTGAGGACTAACACAACAAAGTAACTATGTAGTATCATAACAATGAAACAGAAACCAAAAGTATGTGTATCTCCTCCTAAGCCTTCATATTTCATATTAGGTGGCACTTCCTAGAGAAGCTGTCCAATCCCACAAATGGAGGTTAACTGTCCAGTCTACTGGTTCCTCAGCACCCTAGTCCTGACCCACCACAGCTCTTACTACTATGTATTGTAGCTCTCTACTGTTTACATCAATCATTTGACCAAAATTCTGTATAGGTAAGGACCAGGGTTATCTCTGTTATCTGATCAGTGGTTTCAAAAAAAAAAGCATTTAAAAAACCTTATTTTTTTTTAATGGATGAGCAAGGCAATAACCATGCAATAATTATTAATTTCCTAACCTAATGCCTTAGTGAAGAACACTTTTTCTAAAGGGAACAGTTCTCAAACTGGCTCATCCTGGGAAGCACCTAGAAGTCATGGTGCCCTTTGTGGGATGCTATGCTTTTTTGTGGAATGTATCAAAAAGAATAAATTTAATTCATCACATGGTTAGAAGCAACTTTACTAAGTTCAAATACACACATACTTTATTGATGCAATTTTTTTTTTTTTTTGGATGGAGTCTCACTTAGTCACCCAGCCTAGAGTGCAGTGGCACAATCTCGGCTCACTGCAACCTCCACCTTAAAGGTTCAAGTGATTCTCCCACCTCAGCCTCCTGAGTAGCTGGAATTATAGACACGCACCACCATGCCAGGTTAATTTTTGTATTTTTAGTAGAGACGGGGTTTCGCCATGTTAGCCAGGTTGGCTAACTCCTGCAACCTCCACCTCCTGGGTTCAAGCAATTCTCCTACCTCAGCCACCCTCATAGCTGGGACTACAGGTGTGTGCCACCATGCCTGGCTAATTTTTGCATTTTTAGTAGAGACAGGGTTTCACTATGTTGGCCAGGCTGGTCTCCTGAACTCAGGTGATCCTCCTGCCTCGGCCTCCCAAAGTGCTGGGATTATAGGTGTGAGCCACCATGCCTGGCCTATTGATGTAATTTTTAAAAGTACAGTCAGCCATCCATATCTGTGGGTCCCACATTGGTGGATTAAAACTTGGATTGAAACTATTTTGGGGGGTAGGAGGAGAGACTGTATAGAACATGTACAGACTTTTTTCTTGCCATTATTTTCTAAACAATATAGTGTAACAACTATTTACATAGCATTTATATTGTATTAGGTATTATAAGTAATGCAGAGATGATTTAACATATACGGGAGGATGTGCAGAGGTTATATGCAAACACTATATACCATTTCATATATGGAACTTATGGTATCCTCTTAAAACCAATCCTCCACAGACAGTGATGGATGACTGTATAACCCTGAGTTCACAAGAAAGAAAGAAAAAAGCAGTCAAAGTTTGATGAGTTATTTGAGTTTTTAAAATTAATATTTCCTAGTTATCTGTTCATTTTGCTAGCAGAAAAGTGGCAGTAGGCACTAAATGTTTAATAAAGAAAAACAAAATACAAATTCAGATCTTTTTTTCTGTTTACTGTGATAAAAACCATTAGCTCACTATTAGTAAACACCTCAGTCCAGTTTTGGAGCCAATTTGAGATCAACTGCCTACAGCCATTCAGCTTCTCCACAAATACTTTTCCTTTGATAGCGTCATTTTTTCCTCAAAAGTTCCCCCCATCCCCGCTTTTTTTTTTTTTTTTTTTTACCTCCCCCTTTATTTTCTAGAAGTATTTCTCAAAGTATAGTCCCTGGGCCATCTGTCTGAACGTGCCAGAGTGCTTGTTAAATGCAAATTCCTGCTGAACCACCATACCAGTGTTCCCAACAGAAGCTCTGGGGAAAGAGCTGAAATGATTAATATCTCAGCTAATTATCTGACCTCCTGATCCGCCTACCTCCCAAAGTGCTGGGATTACAGGCATGAGCCACCTCGCTTGGCCATATCTCAGCTAATTCTTATGCACATTGAAGCCTGGAAACCATTACACGAAAAACAGTGACTCTCAATATCTTTTGTTTTAAAGAAAACTTTAACATTCTGCCCCAAGCCTGATTTCATCATCTGTAAGCCTACAGATAATTGTGAAGGCCCTGATGTGATGAAAATTCAGGACTGGCAATTCCTTTTCTAAAACAAAGAAATTATATTAATTTGTTTTATTTATTTTTCATTTTTGTTATTAATTTTTTGAGACGGAGTCTCGCTCTCTTGTCCAGGCTGCAGTGCAGTGGCGCGATCTTGGTTCACTGCAACCTCTGCCTCCCGGGTTCAATTGATTCTCCTGCCTCAGCCTCCTGAGTAGCTTACAGGCATGCGCCACCATACACTAATTTTTGTATTTTTTGTAGAGACGGGGTTTCACCATGTTGGCCAGGCTGGTCTCGAACTCCTGACCTCAGGTGATCCACCCACCTCGGCCTCCCAAAGTGCTCGGATTACAGGCGTGAGCCACCATGCTCGGCCTATTTATTTTTTTTTTGAGACAGGGCCTCACTCTGTTGCCCAAGCTGGACTGCAGTGGTGCAATCACAGCTCACTGCAGCCTCAATCTCCCGGGCTGAAGTGATCTTCCTGCCTCAGCCTCCAAGTAGCTTGGACTATAGGCATGCACCACCACGCTCATATGATTTTTGTATTTTTTTGTAGAGATGGGTTTTCTCCATGTTGCCCAGGCCAGTCTTTAACTCCTGGGCTCAAGCGATCTGCCTGCCTTGACCTCCCAAGTGCTGTAATTCATAGGTGTGAGCCACCGTGCCCTGCCAGAAATTATATTTTAATGATGTAGTCTCATAAAGCTCTTGGATGGATAAATCTACATCATCATAAGTTAGCTTATTAGGAAACATATCATAGATTGTGGAGCTGTGTCATTTTTCCTAAGTAGATCTTTAAATATTACCTAAAGTTGATCTGCAAAATCAGGAAATAATGCATTACTTAGAGTCCAAATTTCTAGTCTCTTTGAGCTAAGCTGAAGTGATCAAATGTTAGTATCATTATTCAAGTCATTTTTTTTAACTCAATGAAAGCTCAGCTGACCTGCTAATATATTACTGTTCAAGTCAAAAGCCTTACTCAGAAATTAGAATAATTCCTTCAGCCTAAGGTAAATTCCTCCAGCTATCAATCACCTTCGATTTGTAAGTCTGCTTCTTTTCAAGTTCATAAGGTTATACTTAGGATAAGCAGACTAGACACTGTGGCTCCTTTCATTTATATCTGTGTCCTGTGCCAATATGACTAGTGTCAGGATGGGGGAGGGGGGATCTGAGTCCACAGAAGCTTGCTCTGCTGGTTTAAAATTTTGGATACACTCTGAACATGGACTACTGGCCACAGAACCATAAATTTCTTTTTATTATCACCTCTAAGTAACCGGAATATGGTTGAAAGAGTTTCAGCTCTGTCAACTGTACAAAAGTCAATGTTTCTGGCCTTGGTTTCCTTATTTGAAAGAAAATGGAATAACTGTAGATGAGTAATTCTCAATTGATGAGGTAGGGGACATAAATTCCCCTAAGACATGGGGCACACTTTTCATTATCCCCAATTCAATAATCCACTGCTACTGGTATAAGAGTGTAGTACTCTTCAGCGCTGGCTGATCCAACATACTCCTTTAAGTTGAGGCTCTGACTTTTTTTTTTTTTTTTTGAGATGGAGTCTCGCTTGGTTGCCCAGGCTGGAGTGCAATGGCAAGGTCTCAGCTCACTGCAACCTCTGCCTCCTAACTTTAAGCGATTCTCCTGCCTCAGCCTCCCGAGTAGCTAGGATTACAGGTGCCTGTTACCACGCCTGGCTAATTTTTTGTATTTTTAGTAGAGACGGGGTTTCACCATGTTGGTCAGGCTGGTCTCGAACTCCCGATCTCCTGATCTCGTGATCTGCCCCACCTTGGCCTCCCAAAGCACTGGGATTACAGGCGTGAGCCACTGTGCCCAGCTGGCTCTGATTTACGATAATCCTTAAAACCTTATTTATGCAAGGTTCTGTGAATTTTAAAAATATGAAAAATTACTGGCCTAGTGTTTGATTTCTAGATGGGTGTTTAGAAATTCTAATAGAGGGGTACAATTTTCCTCTTACAGTCTTTCACATCTGATAATGAAAAACAGTTGTACTTACCTAGTTCACTGCTGGGTTAGCATCATTTGTTACTACTTTCTGTTCCCAAATGGCTTTTTAATGGAAACATAATGACACAGGGTTGAGTGAAAAATTAACCCGCTCATATCCCATATAGGGATGTGGTCTTCATACTCCAAGAGTTGACTGAGCAAGGAAAGGCAGAACACACGCAGAACCACTGTGCTCATGTCCAATTATGGCATATATTATAAATGCACACTTGCATGCTCCCCACACACATCAATGTCTGTTGCATACATTTAAAAAATAACTGTGATATAAAATTATGTTGGTCTTTTTCCACTAATAAATATGTGACATAAACATTCTCCCACATTATTACAGAGTCGCTGTAAATATTTTTTAAATGGTCACCAGATATTTCATCAAGTAGAGGACATATTGTTTGTTTTATTTTCCAGGTTTCAACAGTTTTATTGGGAGGTTTTGTTTTCTGTGAAATACACTAGAGGTTGAGAAAGGGGACACATTCCCTTTACAAGATAAGGGTCTCCCACCACTAAAGAAAAGGCATGAGCCGTGACATACTGGGGTTTGAATCCACCTCCTTCTGCTTTGCCCACATTTCTTTTTTTTTTTCTCTTTCTTTTATATGTATATTTTTGAGACCCAGGCTCAAAAATATACATTTTTTTTTATATGTATATTTTGTCACCCAGGCCCCAGTGAAGTGGTGCGATCTCAGCTCAAGGCAACCTTTGCCTCCCAGGCTCAAGTGATCCTCCCACTTCAGCCTCCGAGGACGGGACCACAGATGTGCACCACCATGCCAGGCTAATTTTTTTTTTGTATTTTTGGCAGAGTGGGGGTTTCACCACGTTACCCAGGCTGGTCTCAAACTCCTGAGCTCAAGTGATCTGCCCACCTCAGCCTCCCAAAGTGTTGGGATTACAGTCATAAGCCACTGTGCCTGGCCTCTTCTTTCTCAACAATATCACAGAACACAAACATAAAGGCAAGAAATAAAAACAGCAAGATCAACCTCCAACAGGGCCACACCCAAGCCTTGTCCCACTCCCCAGGCTGGGTCAGACCTGGGAGGGGCTGGGGCAGCTACTCTGCAGTCCTCAGGCTGTAGGCTCAGAAGGGGTGGGACTAAATTAATAAATTAGAATAAACTGGGGGGAGGAATGCAACTCTGTGCTGGGAGAGCCCCTTCTCTCTAACACGCAAGAGAGTTGTTGGGGGAAGGTAGGAGGCGTCGCCAAAGGCCACTATGGTGGGGGTAAGAGCAGCGGGGGCAGAAGTCACCTTTTCTTCCATGTTCTTCCCAAACAAAGCAGAAGAATTAGGGGTAAAGGGATGTCTACAGCCATACTACTCTGAATGGGCTGGATATCATCTGATCTAAGATTATTTAAACGTGTCAGCTTCCACATACAGACTGAGTATCCCTATGTGAAATGCTTGGGAACAGAAGCGTTCTACATTTTGGATTTTTTCAGATTTTGGAATATTTGCTATATGTGCATAATGAGATTATCTTGAGAATTGGATGCATGTCTAAACACAAAATTCATTTATGTTTCAAATACATCTTGTACACATAGCCTGAAAGAAATTTCATACAATAATTTAAATAATTTTGTGCATGAAACAAGGTACACTGAATCATCAGAAAGCAAAGGTGTCACTATCTCGGCCAACTAGATGGACAATCAATCTGTAGTTGTTTGGTATCCCATCATTATTGACTCTTGAATTCATATGCAACCATTTTCTTACACTTATTCACATATTAAGTACTTAACACTTAAAAAACAGGACACACCATTGGTACAGTGAAAAAATAATGTGTTCAGTGTAACTAAGTAATACCTGTATCAGTGTTAAACAACAGCAACAAATGATGGCAAGCTGAATAAACTGTGTGGTGTGCCTCTGTTTTGCTGCAACCCATTTCATGAGGTCAGATGTGGAATTTTCCACTTGTGGTATCACAAGTGCTCATAAAGTTTTGAAATTTGAAGTGTTTCAAATTTTAGAGGACTTTGAATTTCAGATTTTCAGATTACAGATGCTCAATCTGTAAAAAGGATTTTTTCTTGAAAAATCATTTAAGCTGAATCTTATAAAAAATTTCAAGTAAGAAATTTAATTAGATTATGTTTCTAATAGTACCTTACCAGTTATTCTTTCCAAAGCTTCATTCAGGGATCATTTTAGTCTTTTCTGTAATGAGTTAAATAAAGTTTCAAGACAGGTGATGAGAATGGTCTCGTTAAGTTTAGGTGATGCCTACTGAGTATGCCTTAACTAAAAAGTGTCCCCGACTTCTGGTCTACATCAAATCTGTACAAAGGAGAAAAGGCTGATTCCAGCCCAGAGGTTCCCTGATTCCTTTCCTCTTTTCTAGGACCCAGACTCCTGCCTGTCCTTGCTGTAGGTATTATATTTGACCCGTAGTGCTTTTTACATTGCTTTGCTTTTGACTGCCCATGTTTCTGACCTCAGCTTAGCAAAATGAAATCTCACTTTCTATTTTTTGCTTCTGCTGTACTCAGATCTCCAAATCTGTATTTTAGATCTTAGCAAAGAATAGCAGAAGGTATAACAGCTTTGAAGTAAGACCTGGAGTAGAATCCTGGTTCCCTCAGCAGCTAGGTGGTCTCAGGCAAGTCACTTAATGCCTGTGTGTGTTTCAGATTCCTCAGGGGTAAAGTGTGACTAATAATATCTACCATAAAGGTATATTAAGAGTTTTAGATTGGAAAATGTACTGAGAGTGCCTAACAAAGTGCCTTGCACACAGCAAGCCTTCAATAAGCGATGGTTACTGCTGTCACCATTACTACTGCCACTCATGTTTCCTTACCCTACTTTGGAACTGGCATTCTTGGTTCTTGACTGTACCCTAAGACAACTGGTGTTGGGAGGTTCAGAACAAAAAGAACAAGTTCCTCCTTGACAAAAGAATCTATGAATTTGGGAACATCTCACTGGAGAAGGAAGACAATTACTAATCTCAAAGCTTAAAAGAGAAAACCCTGGAAGATTCAACTGGGTGTATAAGATAGGTATATTTACTTGAATAGAAAGCAAAATAAGTCTCAGAAATACTCTAGTTAACATAAGCTTATAAATACATAGAAATCTTATTGGGAATGTTTAGTTTCCTTATGGGTTAAAAAAATAAGAAAAAATAAATCTTATTGGGATTTTAAAAAATGAAATAAAACACAGCTTTTCAGAGGTAATCTAGTTTCCATGGGGAGATATTTTTCCAGATAGCATGAAATTCATTTTCTATCTTAAGCTGCACCTGCTAGATTACTAATATTTGTATTATGAAGTCTCTGGATTTAAAGTGCTTTCAGTGTGAATTTTCCTCCTACTGTGCCCATCTGTTCTTTTCTTGTGGGCCCAGAGGAAAGCAAGACTTAATAAATATTCACTTTTCAGACTTCTTTAAAATATTTTTATATAAGCATTTACAACCTCTGAGGAAAATTATAAAACTGGCGAAACTTAGCTCACATTTGATTTCCCCTTATCACTATCCAAGTGTCATTATTTTTATGGAAGACTAAAAAGTAACTATACATATAAGAAGTGAAATCAAGTAATATAAATAATAACTTTAACACTAAGATATCTTATTTACTTGTATATTATTAGATAAATAATTTATGAATTAGCCAATGTTAAGGTGGGGGAAGGCACCAAGGCCACTGCCTACTCCTTGCTGTTCCTAATCAAGGTCAGCTGTGACCACTGGGTACATATCACCCAGTGATGCTCTTCCTCCACTCAACCAGATTGGGGACATGGTGACCTCACTTTTCATGAATGACTTGTTTTCCCTGCCATGATGTCAAGTTGGCTGGATTCAAATGATCCATAGCTGAGCTCTCATAGGGTAGTGTCAGTATTTGACTAAACAATCATGGATTTTCCTTTAAAAACCACAAGCTCAAATGCAAGGTTAAACCAGCAAAGAAATGGAGAGTTGCTATATTAAAAACATCATAAGCTACATGGATAAATTCAAGATATATGCAATTATTCTTAGACACAACATGGCTATTTATGAAACTTTTTGGCAGGCAGGGTTCTAGGGGAAGGTGCTACTTACTGGCAGGCTTATAGCAGACAAAAACAGAAAAACAAGAAAAAACAAAACTACCTCAGCAGCTGCAAGACTGATGCATACTCCTCTGAATCCCATATGTTCTTTTCTAAACATGTGCAGTACAACTCTCTGATCTGTAAGTGAACAACACATTTGTGAGGAACCAAAAGCGTATACACACTACTAGTCTGGCAAAATCATTTCTGGTCAACACAAAAAAATTAATGTTATTAAAAGTCATTTTCTTTAGATAATAATAGACTTGGCATATATCTCATGGATCAGGCTTTATAAGAATGCAATTTACATAAAAGTAAAATGAGACTATACTGAGATTGGCTGATATCACTGGTCATTTTAAAAGAAGAAACCGATAAAGGAAAAATGAGAAAAAAAAAAAGGCTCATTTAAGGCTCAATGGCAAAAATCACCTCATGAACAAGTCATTCTATTTTTTTTTTTTTTTTTTAAGATGGAGTCTACTCTGTCATCCAGGCTGGAGTGCAGTGATCTCAGCTCAATGCAACCTCCACCTCCCAGGTTCAAGCCATTCTCCTGCCTCAGCCTCCCTCGCAGCTGGGACTACAGGCGTGTGCCACCACACCGGGCTAATTTTTGTGTTTTTAGTAGAGACAGGGTTTTACCATGTTGGCCAGGCTGGTCTTGAACTGCTGACCTCATGTGATGCAACTGCCTTGGCTTCTCAAAGTGCTGGGATTACAGGCATGAGTCACTGCACCCAGCCAACAAGTCATTCTTACATCCTGGTATTTGTTCTCCAAAGCTTTGAGCTAAGATGACCTAGGAATATAGAATTCCTCCGCTAAAATCTACTCTACAGATGGTTGATAGGTTTATGGTATGACATAAAGGCCAGCTGAGCATAATTTTTCAAGGAACAGAAGTACTGCTTCTCTTTTTATTCTGAGTATAGTGCAAGGTTAACTATCAAGCATTCTCAAACAAATTCCTTCTTCCATTAAGGAAAGAGAAACAGCTCTCTCAGTATAGGTGATAAGGAAGTATTAAAGAAGGAAAGTTCAAATGCCTTAGTACAAAAACATTTGTAGGGGAAGCAACACCACTGGGATTCATATGGCTGTTTCTAGCTGTGGCCATCTGAACAAAAAACAATTTCAATTACCAGTAATGTGTACAGCTGGAATGGATTTAGATTATGCTCTCATTGTAAAGATTGGCTTCATTTCACATTCTGATGCCTGAATGCTACAAAAACCAAAGCAAGAAAATACTAACATTCCTACTTCATAGATTCCAAATGAGGTGGCTTGGATTACCTGTCGACCTAGTGGATACTTGGGAAGAGAAGAGGTGAACTTATGAAGACATCTCAAAACCAGGAAGTAATTCATATGATAAACATGCAGGTTTTCTAGTAATAATTGTGTTTCCTCCTAAAAATCACAGAATATATTATTAATACATAAGTCAGCTGATAAAAGAGCATAATAATACAACCTACTTCATGGCTATATAAAATTTCTGGAAAACTGACAAGAAGATTCAAAACTACAAATTAATTTATGAAAATTTGAAATACATATAAAATCCAGAATACAGGCTGAGCATTTCCGATTTAGTATCAAGTCTGGTGATATTTTACACATGCTAGAATTGACACTGTATTTTAATCTCCTGGTATCTCTAGCATTCCCACAATACCTTGGGCCCCAAAATTACAAGTGTGTAAGAAAGCACCTTATTGGATGCTTGCCTGTGCCCATCACCTGCTGTGCGCCACAGTGAGGGAAAGTGCTTTATCCTCCACTGTGCTAGCATCAGAAGAGTGAGATCACCAGACAGAATGGTACCAGCCTAATGAACTTGCTGAAGTTCTGCTTATGATGTATACTTTTCCTAAAGTACTGCTCAAGTGTGTTAGTGTGTTTGAAGGGGAAAATGAAAAGACTATGGCAGAAACACAAGTGATTCTGATGAGTCCCTGTCTCTTGCTGAGATCTCCAATACTGGTTTTATTTGCTTTACCAATTAAGAAAAAAAAAAAGAATAAAAAAATAAATAAATCTGAAGCCAACAAGCTCTATAATTTAGAATCTAGCAAGAATGATGACATGAGGGAGTGTCTTAAGAAATCTATGCAGGTGTGGTGGCTCACACCTGTAATCCCAGCACTTTGGAAGGCTGAGGCAGGAGGATAGCTCGAGTTTAGGAGTTTAAGACCTGGGTGAACAACATAGTGAGACCTCATTTGTATATAAAAAAAAAAAAACCCACAACCGAAAACTAGCCCTACTCTCCATATTAGAGATTTAGATACAGGAAAAGAAGAAAAGAAAAGAAATCTATGGATGATTAATCTCACAAAACAGTTTCAAAAGGTTTTGTTGGGGGGAGAGAGATGTTTTCTAGAGCCTCCTGAAATAGTTTAGAAATATTTTAAAACATTATATCCTATGAAGTAATTTTCAGGCCTCAATTCCTTTTATAACTGCTTACTCTGTAACATTTTCTTAAAGGATTATCATCTGTGCCACGGTTTTCAATATTTTTCTCCTTTAAAAAGTCAAATAAAGGCTTTGCTGAGCTGTGTCTTTATTTCAGTAATATCTTGCAGATACCCATTACTTTTAGTGGTCAAACATTTAGAAAATAACTCAGATATCAATAAATTCAAGCAAATCTAACCTCTATAAAGCAATAAATATGATATATCTTCCTAAACACCAACTCACTTAGGAAATCAATTCCTTGATCAACGATCTATGAGTCATTACCTGAAAGCACAGGGCAGATTAAATAAAAGTTTTTAGCACCTAAATGTTTTTCCCTCCCATTATTTGAGTTGATTGGTAATTTCAAAATCTGTCTCCTATCATAACAAAATCTATGTCTCCTATCATAACAAAAGTAGCCATAATCAAAAATTGTTTTAACCACCACTGGGAGGGTATACTTTAGTTCTAAACTTTAGTTCTTTAGTTTTTTACTGTGTGCCATGACATACAGATGGCATAAAGCCATTAATTGCCTTGATGTGTGCTTAAATAGCTTTTAAATAGGGGGAATATTTTGAAGAAAATGAACTCTATTACTGAATAATAATCATACTGCATGCTACTTGTGCTCCCTATTTTCTTTTGCCTTGAGGAATAGCTATGTGTACAAGTATCTGCGTGATGCAGTAGAAGTGAGTATCTTCGTTCCATTTACTTGGATAAGGAGAGAAAAGAAATACTTTACACACTATA
>NW_012102787.1:3586929-3594414 GCF_000951045.1 Mandrillus leucophaeus
ACACCTGTAATCCCAGCACTTTGGAAGGCTGAGGCAGGAGGATAGCTCGAGTTTAGGAGTTTAAGACCTGGGTGAACAACATAGTGAGACCTCATTTGTATATAAAAAAAAAAAAACCCACAACCGAAAACTAGCCCTACTCTCCATATTAGAGATTTAGATACAGGAAAAGAAGAAAAGAAAAGAAATCTATGGATGATTAATCTCACAAAACAGTTTCAAAAGGTTTTGTTGGGGGGAGAGAGATGTTTTCTAGAGCCTCCTGAAATAGTTTAGAAATATTTTAAAACATTATATCCTATGAAGTAATTTTCAGGCCTCAATTCCTTTTATAACTGCTTACTCTGTAACATTTTCTTAAAGGATTATCATCTGTGCCACGGTTTTCAATATTTTTCTCCTTTAAAAAGTCAAATAAAGGCTTTGCTGAGCTGTGTCTTTATTTCAGTAATATCTTGCAGATACCCATTACTTTTAGTGGTCAAACATTTAGAAAATAACTCAGATATCAATAAATTCAAGCAAATCTAACCTCTATAAAGCAATAAATATGATATATCTTCCTAAACACCAACTCACTTAGGAAATCAATTCCTTGATCAACGATCTATGAGTCATTACCTGAAAGCACAGGGCAGATTAAATAAAAGTTTTTAGCACCTAAATGTTTTTCCCTCCCATTATTTGAGTTGATTGGTAATTTCAAAATCTGTCTCCTATCATAACAAAATCTATGTCTCCTATCATAACAAAAGTAGCCATAATCAAAAATTGTTTTAACCACCACTGGGAGGGTATACTTTAGTTCTAAACTTTAGTTCTTTAGTTTTTTACTGTGTGCCATGACATACAGATGGCATAAAGCCATTAATTGCCTTGATGTGTGCTTAAATAGCTTTTAAATAGGGGGAATATTTTGAAGAAAATGAACTCTATTACTGAATAATAATCATACTGCATGCTACTTGTGCTCCCTATTTTCTTTTGCCTTGAGGAATAGCTATGTGTACAAGTATCTGCGTGATGCAGTAGAAGTGAGTATCTTCGTTCCATTTACTTGGATAAGGAGAGAAAAGAAATACTTTACACACTATACGGCAATACTGCATACTCAAGGAACATACCTGCCCTGGAATAAGTGTTCGATGAGGGATATAAACACGTTTTTCTCCTAGGTGGTCTTATTTCTTTCATACTTTTCACTGTGTGGTGCATCCCTGTGTTGAGTAGAGTTCTAGTGTTTAAAAACTGTTTTGTTTTGTTATAATCATTATTTTTATTTTAAAATAAAAATAAAAATTTTAAGATGAAGTCCCACTCTCTGCTCACTGCAACCTCCACCTCCCAGGTTCCAGCGATTCTCCTGCCTCAGCCTCCCGAGTAGCTGGGATTACAGGTGCCCACCACCACACCTGGCTAACATTTTGTATTTTTAGTAGAGATGGAGTTTTACCCTGTTGGCCATGCTGGTCTTGATCTCCTGACCTCAAGTGATCCACCCACCTCAGCCACCCAAAGTGCTGGGATTACAGGTGTGAGCCACCGTGACTGGCCTAGAAAATGTTTTGTATTGTATTGTTTTGTTTTGTTCCATACAACATGGCAGACTAGATCATCTGGCGCTCAACTGAGGAAATGGTGATTGGTTCCAACAATGGGGAAAGAAACTGGCTATGATGGACTTAACGAATGAGAGGTTTGCTGTACCTTTCTAAGGGATTTTTCAAGAGTAATTTTGACCATCCCAGATCTTCACCTTATGTGCTGACTTTAGAACCTATCTCCACATAATAAAGGTTTCATTGTTATTTATATGTGTTTTTATCAATTGCAACAAAAAATATCACAAATGATTAACATTTTCTTATAACCTGTCCTGTAAGTTCTCCATCTTACCTAGATACCTGCACATATGTAACTGCCTTTACTTATTCAAAATAGTAATTTTTTGTTTGCTTGTTTTGTGGAGATGAAGTCTTCTTCTGTTGCTCAGGCTGGAGTGCACTGGCGCGATCTCAGTTCACTGCAAACTCTGCCTCCCAGGCTCAAGCTGTTCTCCTGACTCAGCCTCCTGAGTAGCTGGGATTACAGGTGTCTGCCACAATGCCCAGTTAATTTTTGTATTTTTAGCAGAGATGGGATTTCACCGTGTTGGCCAGGCTGGTCTCAAACTTCTAACCTCAAGTGATCTGCCCACCTTGGCCTTCCAAAATGTTGGGATTAAAGGCATGAGACACTGCACCCAGCCTTAAAACAATAATTCTTAATGTACTTATGGACACTATTTTATAAACTCAAACCTGTAAAAGGTTTTGATATATGAGAAAATTTTTGGACTGGGCGGGGTGGCTCACGCCTGTAATCCCAGCACTTTGGGAGGCCGAGATGGGTGGATCACCTGAGGTCAGGAGTTCAAGACCAGCCTGGCCAACCTGGAGAAACCCCGTCTGTACTAAAAATACAAAAATTAGCTGGGTGTGGTTGATGGCAGGCACCTGTAATCCCAGCTACTTGGGAGGCTGAGGCAGGAGAATCACTTGAACCCGGGAGACGGAGGCTGTAGTGAGCCAAGATCGCACCATTGCACTCCAGCCTGGGAGACAGAGTGAGACTCGGTCTCAAAAAAAAAAAAAAATTCCATTGAATACATTACAGCAGCATCATACCATGTACATGTGAAAATAAAGCCTTTTGAAATATTAACCCTACTTTGCATTCATTAAATTTTTCCTCAGGCATTTTTTCTGTATACTAGTCATAGCTGTCACCATTTTGTTTCATAATTGTGTTTAGAATGATTCCTTTCTACAGAGATACACTTTGTCTAGGAATATGCATTATTTACTAAAGAGATATGCTTTCTCTGTTCTTGAAGCATGAAGACTTCTTAGTCTTTACTCACTTTCGACATAGGAACAGAAATATTTATCTGCTATAAGAAAAACAGGCTTGGCATAGTGGTTCACACCCATAATCCCAGCACTTTGGGAGGCCATAGCTGGGGAATCACTTGAGCCCACGAGTTCAAGACCAGCTTGATAGTGAGCAACAAAGCAAGAGACCCTGTCTCTACCAAAAAAAAAAAGAAAAAAATTTAAATGAGCTGGGCATGGTGGCATGTGCCTGTAGTCCCGGATACTCAGAAGGCTGAGGTAGGAAGACTGCTTGAGCCCAGAAGGTCAAGGTTGCAGCAAGCTATGATTGCACCACTGTACTCCAGCCTGGGTGACAGAGCGAAACTGTCTCAAAAAGAAAAAAGAAAAGCAAAGCAATACATAGCAGCCTCCTTGCTCTTCTTCAAATATGGCAGACATGCTCCAACCTCAGGTCCTTTCTACCTGCTTAGAATTCCTTTCCTTCAGATTCTTGAATGGCAAGCTCTGTGACTTCCTTTAGGTCTTTACTCAAAATTTACCCTCTCAGTCAGGTCCTTTTCTAAAATTTCGATTCCACTTCCAATGCACATGAACTTCATATCCCCCTTCTCTGCTTCATTGTTTTTACCTCAGCACTTATCACTAACAGATATTTTACTTATTTATCTTATTTATTGTCTGTCTCCCTGATACAATGAAAAAGGTAGAAGTTTTGGCTGTTTGGTTCACTCCTGTATTCTCAAAACCTAGATTAACACCTGGCACATAATAGGCACTAGAAAAATATTGGTTAAATGAAGAGTACATTAATGAATGAAGACCAAACACTCAGTCTCTCTTTTATTTATTTTTAATTTTTGAGACAGGATCTTGCTCTAGTGACCAGGCTGGAATGCAGTGGTGCGATCTTAGCTCACTGCAGCCTTTACCTCCCAGGGTCAAGTGATCCTCTTGTCTCAGCCTTCCAAGTAGCTGGGACTATATATAGGCCCACACCACCACACCTGGCTAATTTTTGTATTTTTTTTTTTTTTTTGTAGAGATGGGGTCTCATTATGTTGCCCAGGCTGATCTGCTTGCCTTGGCCTCCCAAAGAGATGGGATTACAGGTGTGGACCACCGTGCCCAGCCTCAGTCTCTTTTTTAAGTAAGAGCAACCATATTTTGTCTTGCTGGATGTGGTCTAGATTTCCTGATTTTCCAAAAGTCTGAATTTGTAATGTAAAATTTCTCAATATGTAAATATTGGTTCCAACATTTTTTTTAAATGTATGTTTAAAAAACACATTTACATTAGACTGTGGGTTGCCTCTTAATGTGCAATATACCCTCTTAAATTAGTAATCTCCAACCTCATCAATCCTGTCTGTTATTCATACAAAAATCATTCACTGATAGCATGTCTTTTGCAGTAACATGGATGGAGCTGGAGGCCAGTATCCTAAGTGAAAGAACTCAGAAACAGAAAATCAAATACCACATGTTCTCACTTATAAGTGAGAGCTAAATAATAGGTACACATGTATATACAGAGGGAAATAACAGACACTGTGGACTCCAAAAGGGGTAGGGTTGGGAGGGGTGAGGGCAGAGAAATTATTTATTAGGTACAATATTCACTATTCAGGTGATGGGCACACTAGAAGCCAAAACCTCACCATCACACAATATGTAACAAACTTGCACCTGAAACCCCCTGAATCTATTTTTAAAAAATCATATATCATTGTTTACTTATACCACAGAGCCCCTATTATTATTGAGCTAGCTGCTTTCTCTGGAGGAGAAGTCAATATATATGTAAAACTTATATAGGTAAAGAGAAAAAGGCTAGGCAGAATTACATTTGCCAGGCATTTATCTCTCTTCTGCTTCCATAGTACTTAACACTTTTGTCTCTAGAATTGTATGTATAGGGGTGAACAGTGACCTCAGATTATAAAATACAGTATGTAAAAATGACTATAAACTTCTGTAATTTCTTTTCAATCAATTCACTGATCATTAAAAACAGACTATTGAATTTTAGGATTAAGAGATATCAGCTGTCTAAGAACAAAGCATTTTCTCATTTATCATCTTGTTATAACTAAGCCTTATTTTTCTCATTAGAGAAAAATGCTGGCTGGCAGTGTTTTCCAGACTTGACTTAGCATATTACTGCCATCTAATAAGAATGCCAAACCACAGCTTTCTCCTAGCACTTATGTGGCAAAAGTGCTAGTCCTCTCATCTGTCTCTGCCTTTTGTTCTCCATATTCCTACCCCAGTAGTGTAGATCAAGAGAAGCACTTGACGAAGAGTTTGAATTTAAATGATTAATTCCTGACACACTAGGCTAATGCCTAGCTCATTTGATCACATTTGATAGACTGCAATTGTTTTCCTTTTTCCTCTACTTTTTCATTTATTATTTTTTTCTAAGAAATTTTCTTCCCCCTATCTGCCCCGTAGGTCTGACAAAAGAAACAGAAAGAGGTGGGGGCAAAGGTGAAAGGCATGTCTCCATCAAACTCATGAACTGATTTTGTGCCTTTTGATGAGACACCATGATAAGCATACTAAACAGTGAAAAGAAGTCCTTACTCTATCATGAACTTGCTCTGTGACCTCAGATATTTCACTTCCTTTCTCTTGGCTGCAGTTCTTCATTTGTGAAATAAGAGTGCTAAAGAAGTTCAAGGTTTATTTCCCACTCTGAAAGGATTTAAAATCTACTTGGGAAAATAGGTATAAAGACATGAAACATCAACAAGTAAGAATAATAAAACTTCAACTGTCACCTACACGGGAATGAATCTAAGCTTTCTACATAGTATGAAGATTTTCAGTATTTCATCAGCTGTACCAGGTCTTCTAATGTCCCTCCTTAGTAGGAAATTCCCAGCGAATTACCTATAAATGTACATTGTTTAGTCAGGTAACGTTTTAAATTTTAATTTATTTTAAGTTCTGGGATACATGCGCAGGATGTGCAGGTTTCTTACTTAGGTAAACATGTGCCATGGTGGTTTGCTGCACCTATCAACCCACCTAGGTATTAAGCCCCGCATGCATTAGCTATTTGTCCTGATGCTCTCCCTCTGACCTGCGTTCTCATTGTTCCATTGTTCAGCTCCCACTTACAAATAAGAACATGTGGTGCTTGGTTTTCTTTTCCTATGTTAGTTTTAGTCAGCTAAATTTTCACATTTAAAAGTACACTTTTTAAAAAACCCATTACTAAGTTCATTAAATTCAAAGTTGACATATAGTTTTGAAGAAGTGGGGCCCTAATTTTGAGGGAGTAAAGGTTTTTGTTAACATCTTGATTCTAGTCAGAAGATAACAGATTAATCACTTGTTTAGGTGGGAACTTAATAGATGAGTTCTAGCTTAAGAAAATGAGGTGATGGAGCAAACAATAACAAATGCTTCCTTCTAGGGAGGCAGTCTAATTTAGTAGTTCTTAAAGTGTGGTTTCCAGTTATAAAGATTGTAAATTTCTCTGGAATATACAATGAGGTCTATCTCTTAGACACTTGAATATAGAAAATGGGAACAAAATGATAAACTCTAAAGCCAGACATGTCTATACAACTATATAACATAAGAATATTATAAATATTACATATAGATTGTATATTATAATACATAAAAATGTATATACATCTTTACACACACTGAAATGTGTTCATATTGGCTAGGTGCGGTGGCTGACATCTGTAATCCTAGCACTTTGGGAGGCTCAGGCGAGCAGATCACCTGAGGTCAGGAGTTCAAGACCAGCCTGGCCAACATGGTGAAACTCTGTCTCTACTAAAAGTACAAAAATTAGCCGGGTGTGGTGACCCATGCCTCTAATCCCAGCTACGAGGATGGCTGAGGCAGGAGAATGGCTTGAATCCAGGAGGTGGAGGTTGTGGTGAGCTGAGATTGTGCCACTGCACTCTGGCCTGGGCGATAGAGTGAGACCCCCTCAAAAAAAAAAAAAAAAAAATAGCTGGGCGTGGTGGCTCACGCCTGTAATTCCAGCACTTTGTGGGGCCGAGGTGGGTGGATTACCTGAAGTCAGGAGTTTGAGACCAGCCTGGCCAACATGGTGAAACCTCGTCTCTACTAAAAATACAATAAATTAGCTGGATGTGGTGGTAGGCACCTGTGACCCCAGCTACTTGGGAGGCTGAGGCAGGAGGATTGCTTGAACCTGGGAGGTAGAGGTTGCAGTGAGCCGAGATTGCACCGTCACACTCCAGCCTGGGCAACAAGAATGAAACTCCACCTCAAAAAAATAAAAAATAAACATAAACAAAATGTGTTCACATTGATCTTAATTTTTATGAGTGAAAAATATATACCAATATTTATTATTTTTATTTATAAAAGTTTTATCGTTATGTTTTCAAATCATTTTTATTTGCTGAACAAACTTTGATTATCACTAACACTATGAAAAAAAATCATACTAGGAATTATTATCCTACTTTTTTTTTTGGAGACAGAATCTTGCTGTGTTGCCTAGGCAGGAGTGCAGTGGCGCAATCTCAGCTCACTGCAACCTCTGCCTCCCTGGTTCAAGGGATTCTAGTGTCTCAGCCTCCCAAGTAGCTGGGATAACAAGCACATACCA
>NW_012102787.1:3594464-3597740 GCF_000951045.1 Mandrillus leucophaeus
ACAATGAGATACCATCTCACACCAGTCAGAATGGCGATCATTAAAAAGTCAGGAAACAACAGATGCTGGAGAGGATGTGGAGAAATAGGAAAGCTTTTACACTGTTGGTAGGAGTGTAAATTAGTTCAAACATTGTGGAAGACAGTGTGGCGATTCCTCAAGGATCTAGAACTAGAAATACCATTTGACCTAGCAATCCCATTACTCGTTATATACCCAAAGGATTATAAATCATACTACTATAAAGACACGCACACGTATGTTTATTGCAGCACTATTCACAACAGCAAAGACTTGGAACCAACCCAAATGTCCATCAATGATAGACTGGATTAAGAAAACGTGGCACATATACACCATGGAATACTATGCAGCCATAAAAAAGGATGAGTTCATGTCCCTTGGATGAAGCTGGAAACCATCATTCTCAGCAAACCCACATACCGCATGTTCTCACTCACAGGTGGGAATTGAACAATGAGAACACATGAACACAGGGCAGGGAACATCACACACCGGGGCCTTTTGGTGGGTGTTGGGGGAAGGATAGCATTAGGAGAAATACCTAATGTAATGATGAGCTGATCGGTGCAGCAAACCAACATGGCACACGTATACCTACGTAACAAACCTGCACGTTGTGCATATGTACCCTAGAACTTAAAGTATAATAAGAAAAAAAAGAAAGAAAATTGAGGCTTAAATAAGGTAAGTGATTTTCTTAAATATAGATAGCTAATGAGTAACTGCAGTTCAAATATAAAATTTCTTATATTTTGTAGTACCACATTATTGACTGTCATGTATTTTTATGAAACTATAAAAAGAGAAGCATTATTATGAGAATATTCAAAGATACTTTTTCTCTCAACTAAAAAATCAATAGACAAATTATTATTATTTTTTTAAAACAGTCTTGCTCTGTTGCCCAGGCTAGGGTATGATCTCAGCTCACTGTAAACTCCACCTCCCAGGTTCAAGTGATTCTCCTGCCTCAGCCTCTGGAGTAGCTCAGATTACAGGTGTGTACCACTATGCCCAGCTAATTTTTGTATTTTTAGAAGAGACGGGGTTTCACCATAGTGGCCAGGCTGGTCTTGAACTCCTGACTTCAAGTGATCCTTCCATCTCAGATTCCCAAAATGCTGGGATTACAGGAGTGAGCCACCGTGCCCAGCCTAAAATATTCATTTTTTCTTAGACATTTTCTGTCTTTTGATTTCAGCAGGTAGCCTGTGGGTAACTTTTTCAGGGTAAGGGTACAAATCTCTGTCCTTCTTCATATTTCTCACTGTATAAGTCTCAAGAAAACATGCCCTTAAATGACAAAGTATGTAATTTGAAAATGAATACACCAAAGATCATAACAAGCAATACTGACAGTCTGACAGTGCAACAAGAACAAGGATAGCATAAATAAATGCTAAGAAAATATGCAAAAAGTCACTGAAAAGCAGACATAAATGTCAGGCTCTTTTTTTTTTTTTAAAAGACAGAGTCTTGCTCTGTCACCCAGGCTGGAGTGCAGTGGTGCAATCTCGGTTCACCACAGCCTCCGCCTCCCAGCTTCAAGCGATTCTCCCGCCTCAGCCTCCTGAGTAGCTCAGACTACAGGCATACGTCACCACACCCAGCTAATTTTTGTATTTTTAGTAGAGATGGGGTTTCACTATATTGGCCAGACTGGTCTTGAACTCCTCACCTCAAGTGATCCACCCACCCAGGCCTCATCGAGTGCTGGCATGACAGGCATGAGCCACCGTGCCTGACCAATGTCAGGCAATTTCTGTAATACACTAGCCTAGACATTCTCTCCCTCTGTCATCTCAATGGTTAAAGGTACTCTTAAAAAATCTATTCCTGGCTTCTGAAATACACTCTGACAGAAAGTTCTAGCAGGAAATGGACTTGGCAACTAGCTGACTCAGCAGAGAGCTAATCTAGCCAATCTTCAAAGACTCAATAAACAGGCACACATTCTTTCTCACTACTTCTTAAACTTCCTCCCAGCAAAACAACCTGCATGGGGGTCTGAGAACCTCCTATACTGCTCTGAAGGCATTACAGAGATTACTAAAATGATTATTGAGCCCAATCTAGAAGTGATTTTATATTATGGCCCAGTGTGGATTCTACATTAGAAATAATGTTTAATAAAAGGTTTAATAAAAGCCATTCTGAATATTTTTTGAGCATTTATAATGGGCATAAATTACCAATGGAGGTAAACACATGCCCTATAGAATCTAACATTTTTTAAAACACATTTAAAATTTTTTAAATTAACATATAATTGTACATGTATAAGATCTAACATTCTCTTGTTCAAAATCTGAAAATCATATGTATTACCAAAACTCATCTTTAGCACTACGGCTTACCTTCAATCTCATCTTACTATCATTACAATATTCTAACAACTTTTTCCTAAAAAAGTCATGAGGAGTATGAAAATAAATGTGACATTATGTGTTTCTAAATGCTCATCGATAAGAGACATGTTCTTTAAAAAGGTACATAAATTCAATAGACTACTATGCCACTCTTCAGTACTAATATGGAATGATTTCCAAAATTAAGTACAAAATAAAACAAGGTGCAGAATATTGTAAGAAGCAGCCAACTGCCAAAACATAATTACTTGTATGTATGGAGACTACATCTAGAATGAAACATAAGAAACCAGTAACACTGGCTGTATCCAGGGAAGGGACATGGGTAGTTGAAAGACAAGAAGTGAAAGGAAGCCTTTCACTGTATATTATCTTTACCTTTTGAATTATGTATATATCCAAGTATTATTTATTCAACAAAGAAAAAAAGCCCTCCTTTTGATATTCCCTATGTTGTACAGCTAACTGATAATTTTCTAAGCTCATTACTTCTTTCCTAGCGTTATAATATCAATATATAATATTTCTTCAAATCAAATCAATACCCATTTAGCAGTAGACGCCTAAGCTGTCTGGCTTCTAAATGCTTTTATTTATCACAGCCTTTAAAAAGAACATTAAAATGAAATTGCTGGCAGATTCCAAAACTGTTAGGTGGAAAAAGATTCACATAGCAGATCTCTATAGATCTAAAGGTGCTTTCAAAATAGGCCACAAGAGAAACTTGGTGTTTCAGTTAATATTTTTTCTTGATTAAAAACAGCCTCATCTTTTAGAGCTAAGGTTTCATGTCATCTTTAAAACTCACATTCCTGGCCGGGCGCGGTGGCTCACGCCTGTAATCCCAGCACTTTGGGAGGCCGAGGCGGGCGGATCACGAGGT
>NW_012102787.1:3598785-3606145 GCF_000951045.1 Mandrillus leucophaeus
AGAAAAAACTGGATCTGAGATCTCTTATTTAGTCCCAAATTCTAGTATAATATGTGTTAAATATGTACTTCTCTTTTTACCTCCTAAAAGATGGAAGACGTCGGATGTTTTCACATTGATTATTTGATAAAAAATTTATTCTTCTTTTGGCTTCTGGAAGATTACAGCACAGGACACTTAGGGGCTGGGAATAGAAATGCTCTAATAGAGAAAGCTGAAAGACATGTGAAGATTAAACATTTATTATATTTTGGCACTAAATCTATTGTGCTATATCTGCTCAATTTTAAGGATTTTTTTTTTTTAAAGAGCCAAAGTATTTATGGCACTAATATATTTAATAATGTCACAATAATACTGCAAACAACACAAAAATGGCTATATAACTCTCATATTTTAAGGTTCCAATTTTGGGAAGAAGATCAGAAAATGGTAATCTTTGAAATACAAACTAAGGTAAACTAATATAAATGGATAGATTAACTATCTGCAAAAGCAACACATAATAATTATAAATGTGGTGTGGACCAAACTGATGTTTAACTTAAGGGTCTAATAGATACCCCGATACTCATAAGAAAATGCCAATCTAAAATCAGTTTAAAAACTGGTCTGTTACAAAAAAAAAAAAAAAAAATGCTACAATGGTAGGAGTTGTGCCTATGGATTAAAGTGAATAATGAAAATTTACCTTTTCAAATTCATTTTTTTCCCATGGAGGAAAACATGGTGTACTATCTGGTAGATATAAGTATTCTAATAATAGAATGCTGTGGGCTCTATGGTAGAAGGGAAGACAATTTTCCAGATTCTAACGTTCAGTATGCTTAGAATCAACATAATGAACATTTGGATACTCTTGTATACATTTGGATAGTCTTGAGTTTTACACCTAGAAACTGGTATAACTCACAAGACTATGCAAATGTTCATTATATTGATTCTAAGCAAACTTTGCTTGACCAGTTTGGTATTTTCGGGTACCTTGATACTGGTTGCTCCTCATCACAAATTAATAAATTAGCATGTTAGGTTACATATCCATCTTAAGGTATTTGTTTGGAATGAATCAATAATCTTGGGCTTGATCCTTCCTGAGGGAACTGATAATGAATTTCTGAGTTTATAATACTGAGGACAAGATACCCAAGGCTAGAGGAAATCTTCCAAAATAGTCCATTCTCTAAGGCTGTAAGGCAAAGGGCCTGCCTAACTTAGAAACAAGTACAAAATAGAAAGCAACTGTTTATGCCAGGTGCTAAATTACTTTTGCACATATTAACATAATTTTGTTCTTATCTTTTCTAATTAAGTCAAACTGATAATGTTTATCCCAATGTTAACACTACTTCTTAGACATGAGAAAAATAAAAACTAAACAGGCTAAGAGGCTTGCTGCGGAAGAGGAATAGGAGGAAGCCACAGAAGTTACAGTAGAGATACAAACAGGATACGAACCCATTATCACTTAACTATTTTGTTCAAGTGTGTTTTCAATATCTGGGTCAATCAACAAGTTGGTTAATATATCCACCTAATGAAGGGAAAGCTAAAACACACAGAATGACAGTATGTCCTGCTGTACGTCCTACGGAAATCAGGAATTACATAGTCCTAGTTACTCAGGAAACTAAGATGGGAAGATTGCTTGAGCTCAGGAGTTTGAGACCAGCCTGGGCAAGACAGTGAGACTCTGTCTCAAGTAGAAATCAGGACTTACCAATATTTTCCACTGAGGACTAGGAAAACTGGGAAAATGAGGTCTAAAGATGCTGTCACTTGTCAGTGGTGTGACCTTGGCCAAGCTACTTAACTTAAATCTTAATTTCTTCATGTGCAAAATTGAGGATAATACACGTGAATAAAACCACGTAGGCCAGGCAAGGTGGCTCACGCCTAAAATATCAGCACTTTGGGAGGCCAAGGTGGGTGGATCACCAGAGATCAGGAGTTCAAGACCAGCCTGGCCAACATGGTGAAACTCCATCTCTACCAAAAATATAAAATTAGCCGGGCATGGTGATGCACACCTGTAAGTAATCTCAGCTACTTAGGAGGCTGAGGCAGGAAAATCACTTGAAATCAGGAGGCAGAGGTTGCAGTGAGCTCAGATTATGCCACTGCACTCCAGCCTGGGTGACAGAGCGAAACTCCACCTCAGAAAGAAACAAAAACAAAAAAAACATGTAAATAGTTTAGTAAAGTGTCACGCATAAAGGAGGTGCTTAATAAATTATCAGGAAACCATAAAATCATCTAATCTGATTGCCTTATTTTACAAATGAGAAAACTGAGACCCAGAGAGATTAATAACTTGGTTAAAGTCCTTTATTTTCTGTCTCAAGGTATTTAGAGTACAGTTTCTATTTCCTGAATCTCTTTTTCCCTTGGCTTCAGTGGTACTCTAGTTTCTATTGGTTCTCCTTGTTTTTAGTCTCCTTTTCTACTGCTCACTTTTACAGGTCGGTTTGTCTTTCCTTACTCCCTCTAGGTGACATTTCATCCTCATAACATGACTTTAACTGCCACCTTTTAAGGATAAGTCCTAAATATCTATTTCCAGTCCAAACCTTTCTCCTAGAGTACAAAATCTTTATATCTAACACACCCCTAAATTAACCATATACAAAAAGAAACTCATCCTTTTCTCACAACAACCTTGCTCTTTGCTATGTATTAACATGTACAGTTAATAAACGGTACTAACCTCCAATCTGCCAAGCTAGAGTATGTGTCATCTTGTTCCTCTCTTAAACATCCTTTCAGCTTCAAGTCAAATAAGAAAAAACAAAACAAAAAAACATCCTATCACCTACTTAGTCACCAGGTTTTTTGATTCGATCTCATCCTCAAATTTGTTTCCTCCTTTCTAGTTCCACTACCATTACCTTAGTTTATTTAAGTCCTTGTCATGTCCTGTCTAGATTACTGCAATAGCATTCTAACAGATCTCTCTTCCTCTACTGTTGCTTTTGCCTGAAATTCTGACCTGGCTAGCTCCTATTTCTTAGGAATACACTTCTGTTCTCCTATGGAACCCCAAGGGATGTTTCTTTCATAGCATTGACTACTCAGACTTGTGGGTTTACTCTTTTGCCTCCATGATTAAACAAAGAACAATTTTAAGGCAGAGATTTCTTTTTTGATCTGTATCTTCAGGGTTCAGCATAGTACCTGGTTGACAATATTTATGAGTAAATGAATGAAATGAAATGAAAGAAATAATTAGGAAGTTTTATCTTAATATCATTTAATTCTACACATTGCTAAGGTAAATAATGCTTTATTCCTTTAAAATACGCTTTAAAAAGTCAAAGTTGGGAGGAAAAGATACATATTAGCCAAAGAAAACACTGCAATCTTTTTCTGAAGCAAGAAAACATGATAATTTATCATCTTCAAGGCACTACACAAAGATGAAGTATTATCAAATTGAACTTTTGCACCAAAGGTTACTAATATATATAGGTTTTTAAAATCAGAATTTTTTTTTTATAGAGACAGGTCTCTTGCTCTGTCGCCCAGGCTAGAGTGCAGTGGCACAATTACGGCTCACTGCAGCCTTGACTTCCCAAGCTCATGTGATTCTCCCACTTCACCCTCCCAAGGACCTGGGACTCTGTAAATAAGCCACCACTCCTGGCTTATTTTTAAATTTTTAGTAGAGATGAGGCTGCATTATGTTGTTCAGGCTGGTCTCAAACTCCTAAGCTCAAGTGATCCTCCCACCTTGACTTCTTAAAATGCTGGGATTACAGGCATGAGCCACTGTGCCTGGCATAATATATAGGTTTTAATGCACTAGACAACTGGCATGTGTTCACAATGACTACACTTATGTAGCTGCCAAGAAAAGGAAATAATACTAACTTTTAAACAACTGGAGAATGGGGATCTGTTTAGGTTACAGCATATATCATGAAGCTAAATTCCTGAATCAGCTTCGGGCAATTCATGAAACTAGTGAAAATGCATTCCCAGTGTATCAGAATACAAATTACAGAGACACACACACACACACACACGCATGGTCCAGGAACTAAAAATGTTTTTTATATCTTTAAAGGATTATTAAAGAAGAAGAAACAAAAGCAGCAATAGCAGTGACTACATGTAGCATGCAAAGCTAAAAATGGGCTGGGTGTGGTGGCTCGTGCCTGTAATCCCAGCACTCTGGGAGCCGAAGTGGGTGGATCACTTGAGGTCAGGAGTTCGAGACCAGTCTGGCCAACATGGTGAAGCCCCATTTTTATTAAAAATACAAAAATTAGCCAGGCGTGGTGGCACGCACTTGTAATCCCAGCTACATGGGAAGCTGAGGCAGAAGTGCTTGAACCTGGGAGGCAAAGGTTGCAGTGAGCTAAGATCATGCCACTAGATTCCCGCCTGGGCAACTAAGTGAGACTCCATCTCAGGGGAAAAAAAAAAAAAAAAGCTAAAAATGTTTAATATCTGGCCCTTTACAGAAGTTTGCTGACCCCTTATATATAGCATTTCCTTGGTAGAAAAAGTCCATAAGCTTTCATGAGAGTCTCAGAAACAAACTAGAAAAATCCCCTTGTCCCTACCCCCAAAATGGTTAAGAATTGCTGGAATAGAAGTCTTTTCCCATTATTGATATCCTAATGAATGTATTCTCTACATTTTGCTTCAAGGTAACAAAGGAATGGTAGAACCTAGAATAAAATAACTGGAATTTACTTACTTTAGACTTTGCCATTTAAAATGTCTATCACACTAGACAGCCTGTAATACTGTGCAAATTATTTAGAATCAGTTTGAGAATTTTCAAACCCATTACTGTGTTCTTACCTGAAGTCCTTTTATAAAGTTTTGAATTGAGAAATCATGATACAAAAAGATGTTGGTGAGAACCTGTAATACTTTTTCATTTATTTTAAAGGGAAACTGAGTTGTAAGAAGTAGCTGAAAGAGATTAAAAGGGAGGGAGACACACTCCTTGTTAGTCTTCACTCTTCATAAATATTAAGTATTAATAATGAGGCAAAGAATGATACTATGACACAGTTAACTACGAAAGATGTGATAGTAGCTGGTTTTTTTAAGCTCAAATGTCAACAAAAATTTTAAGTTAATTTATACAACAGTAACAAAAAGAAGCTACTTATACTATATCTTCAGAATCAAAGATCTATACCATCTTCCATCAAATTCCTAATTTAAAAAATGCCACCTATTAACTATATGATCCTTTTTTTTTTCCCCACCAGAAACTACTGAAGAAGCTGCAGGCTTTGGCAATTCTTATTACCAGATGAGATTTTTTTCAATCCTACCGATTCAAATTAAGGAGTAACGTATTATGTATTGTTGAATGAGAAACACAAAATTAACACAAATGTCTATTACAAAAGTATAGAATAGCTGAATTTGTATTATTCGGCTAATTTTCAATAGTCTATAGTGATGTTTTACATCTGAAAATGAAAAGCCACAGAAGGCTTCTTAAACAGAAGCATAGTTGTAAAAGGCCAATTGAATTTGACTATAACCAAGTTTTTTTTTTTTTTTTTTTTGTAGAGGAAAGGTCTTGCTCTTTTGCCCAGGCTGGAGTGCAGTGGTGGCATCATAGCTCACTGTAACCTTGAACTTCTAGGCTCAAGTGATCCTCGCACCTCAGTCTACCAAGTAGCAGGGATTATAGGTGCTTGCCACCCTTTCCAGCCTAGCCAAGCAAATTTAAAAATTGTAGTTTGAAAAAAATTCTCCTTAAAGTGTCTATAGATCACCTTTATGGAAAAAAACAAAAAAACAAAATCCATGTATAAGTGGCTAGTGGGCAGGCTCTTATTAGTTTACCTTAAATAAGCAGCATAAAGCACATCTTAAAGGAGGTGAGTCCAGAAGAAATTTGGGGAAGGTCAATGATACGGTTTGGCTGTGTCCACAACCAAATCTCATCTTGAATTCCCAAGTGCTGTGGGAGGGACCTGGTGGGAGGTAACTGAATCATGGGGAAAAGTCCTTTCCATGCCATTCTCATGACAGTGAATAAGTCTTACAAAATCTGATGGTTTTATAAAGAGGAGTTCCCCTGCACAAACTCTCTCTCTTTGCCTGCTGCCATCCATGTACGATGTGACTTGCTCCTCCTTGCCTTCCACCATGATTGTGAGGTCTCCCCAGCCAAGTGGAACTATCAGTCCATTAAACCTCTTTCTTTTGTAAATTGCCCAGTCTCAGGTGTATCTTTATCAGCAGCGTGAGAACAGACTAATACAGTCAATATTAAAGAATCACACTTGCATTTATGTAGAAACACAGTTAACTAACTTTAGTTGCTAAGGTCTAGGAAAATGTTAGTATTTATTTGTTGTCATGAGCAGCATGACAAATCAGTTAGGAAACAGTCCATTAAAAATTTCAAATCATTTTATACAAAATGTAAGAGTCAGGCTGGGTGTGGTGGCTCATGCCTGTAATCCCAGCACTTTGGGAGGCCAAGGTGGGTAGATCACTTGAGGTCAGGAGTTCCAGACTAGCCCGGCCAATATGGTACCCTGTGTCTACTAAAAATACAAATTAGCCAGGCGTGGTGGCGCACCACATGTAGTCCCAGCTACTCAGGATGCTGAGGCAGGAGAATCACTTGAACCTGGGAGGCGGAGGTTGCAGTGAGCCAAGCTCACACCACCACACTCCAGCCTGGGTGACAGAGCTAGGTGCCTTCTCAAAAAAATAAAAATTAGAAAAACTAAAATGTAAGAGTCAAAATATATTGTTACTAGGAAGTCTACAAATTCTGTAAAAATTTACATTATAAACCTATAATTTTTTACTGAGTAAAGATAAAAAGAGATAAGTACAAAAGAGGTAATATACAAAATCACTGTAAAACTATAAAACACTACAAAAATTATTAAGTAAAAATATTAAAGTATGTGAAAGAATGTGTTCAATATAGTACTCAGAGTTGTAGGGGCTTATCATTAAGAGTTATCTTAACAAGCTATTATTGGCAGTTTTCTTTTCATCCTATTTCACTGGTAAAACTTATTCTTTTTACCTTATCAAGTACTGTAGTCAGGTGCTCCTTACAAGACAAAGATTGGAACAGTTCTATGCACAATAGAGATGATACTGCATGAGGAAGCAATCGGTGGATGATAATAGGAGATGTGGCAATTCCAAAAATGAGTATTAGTGGAAATTCATGGAGATGATGACTAGTTTTGAAAGAAAGACACGAAAGTGAAATTTATTTAGCAAATGTATTTCAATACATCATATTTCAAGATAAGACAAACTTTATTTTAATGCTTACTTTATAAGACACTATTAAGGATTATCACTGCAAACACTAAAATTTTCTAAGTCTTTCACTTTCTTCTTTTAAACA
>NW_012102787.1:3610685-3611662 GCF_000951045.1 Mandrillus leucophaeus
AAAAGAAAAGGAGTGTGAACACTCTTTATGATTTCATGGGTTCACATGCTCAGGATTAGCTCTGTCAATGAACTATTTTTTACCATGGTGGCTTTTCAAAGTGGGACAATAAGATGATTTATGGCTAAAACATGAGCCCACATGTCTACTCTCTTTTGAGATGAACAAGAGCTCCTCATTCCCCAATTCTCAGCTTTCCGCCCTAAGTCTTTCTACTTATTAAACGTTTCACTAGGTTAAAGAACGCATCTCGCAAAATGCCTGGACTGCTACCGGCAGTTAAGCTGATAGGGCAGAAATGGGTCAAGAATAAAGACAGCAAAAGGAGGCAGAGTTCTATAATAGTCACAATTACTCTGAGAGGCCCCAAGCCTAACCCTGCCCAAAACATAGCACTGTGCTCTTTCCACCAATAAAAAGGAATAAAGAAAGCCTGAAAAAGAGAGAAAAGGATGAAAGAAGTCTGTAGCATCTCACCAAGGTTATTATGGCATTTATATTTTACCTGGACAATCTTTAGCTTGCAATGAGACTACATATGGTGTGACATTATTCTGAAGGGCCTCTGTTAGACTTCTGAATGTTAAATCATGATCTGTGACATTCACACCTATGAGATAATACATCAATATTATATCACCATTTTTATTAATAATAATTTAATGACAAAAGCTATTGAACATATCAAGCACTCACAAGTAAAAACATTTAAAAAAATGATTAATGACAGAAACCAAGAAAATATACTATATAAATGAGATATCCATTAACAATAGCTATCCAAAGGCATGCATTATATTTGTCAGGGAAGATATTTTGCACAATTCCTCTTTCAAACAAATTACTGGGAGGTGCACTTGAAAACTTTTTTTTTTTGAGACAGAATCTTGCTCTGTCGTCCAGGCTGGAATGCAGCAGCTCAATGTCGGCTAACGGCATCCTTCGTCTCCCAAGTTCCGGTGATTCTCCTGCCTCAG
>NW_012102787.1:3613117-3615947 GCF_000951045.1 Mandrillus leucophaeus
TGCACTCCAGCCTGGGGGATAGAGTGAGACTCCGTCTCCAAAATAAAATAAAAATAAAATAAAGTATACTAGTAAATTATTCAACAAAATATATAGCTTTAGTCAAATGTAGCTATAACTATTAAAGCAAGTTGACATATAGAAGAGGCCAAAATAAATTCCACCCTAAAAAATACACCACAGAAAATGCATGTCACTGGATTTTAAAATTAGGGTTCAATTTCAATTCTGAGTCTCACATGATTGTTTTGAAGATACAATGCAATCATGAAAATAGTTTCTCACTAGAAATATTACATAAATGTAAGATCATGTTATTTAGAAGACACTTTTGCTTAGTAAAACTGTATGTAACTCACAGCATCTAAGGATGGATGGGTATCAGAAAATAAGACCTAATAAACATCACAACTTGGCCAGGCACGGTGGCTCACTCCTGTAATCCCAGCACTTTGGGAGGCTGAGGCAGGCAGATCACCTGAGGTCAGGAGTACGAGACCAGCCTCGCCAACATGGTGAAAGTCTGTTTCTACTAAAAATATAAAAATTAGCCAGGTGTGGTGGTGGGTACCTGTAATCCCAGCTACTCAGAAGGCTGAGGCAGGAGAATCACTTGAACCCAGGAGGCGGAGGCTGCAGTGAGCTGAGATCGTACCACTGCACTCCAGCCTGGGTGACAGAGCGAAACTCCATCTCAAAAAAAAAGAAAAAAACAAAAACAAAAACCTCAACTGGACTAGTTTACCTACTTAATGGGTGAGTAAGAGACAGTCAATCTTGGTGAGATAAACCATATTTAACACTGTCTTACCATGTCAATTTAAAACTGGCTAAATGTGCCTTTGATTCTCATTCTTGGCTCAAAAAGCAAATGGAAAATCTGATAGGAGGTCTTTGAATATTCAATTATAAAGAATTTGAATACTTTGATTTTTATCTAGTTGGTATTAAAATGAAGATTATGCTTTTCAAGTTAAAAGTAATATTTTCTTAAAAAGGGAATTTTTCATAAAAGCCAGGCGATATACCATCTACCTGCTGATGATTATGAAGTCTTGTAGTACTTTTGTAGCAAAGCTTTCCATATCCTTCAAGATAACCACAACAGGAGGAGACAGCCATTGACTAGAAGTAGTCCTCTTTTTGCTTGGCATTTTTGGGTCTGTCTTCTTTTAAACCATTGCAGAAAGAAAGAGTTAAAGGTAAGCCTTACCACCCAAACAATGTTATAATGCCACATGTTGACATATCTCTCTTTAAATTTCACAGTAACACTGTTTTTTTTCCTACCACATGATAAATAGAAACTCAGGTTACTAGAATCTTTCTGTGTCTGACATGGGAATAATAACCAAGAAGAAAAAGGTTCAGTAAAACTCTAAAATTCATATGAAACATTTATATTTTCTGCTAAGGAAATGACAGAAAAAAACATGGAAGAAGAGAAAATTTTCTACAAAATTGATTTTTCGATTGGTAGAAAGTTATATTCTGCTTTGCTTTACAGTGAGAACTAGTATTTTTAATGAAAAAAACATAATGAATAGTAGTACTTGCTACTTTGCCACCGTGAAATTTCAAGCCTGAAATGGATACTAGGTATCATCTGGTCTAATCTCAATTTTTAAAAAGATATCTGACACAAACTGAAAGTAGCATTTGATTTCTGGAAAGTCTAAAATTGTGGAGCAAATAAGGTATTCTGGTTAAGTATTAGACATAGTTGAGTCCCTATATAAGGCAAAATGAAACTTCACTTATGATGATTTCAGCAAAAATGTTGATTGGAAAATGTAACCACAGTATTTTTTTTTCCTATACTGTCTGGGTACATAGCACCATAACCTAAGACTATGGTTTTAGGATGCAGTTACCTAGTGTTAACCTAGGTTATTCTTTTTCACCAGACTGTCATGGTAGAATGGAACTTCTTTTTATTTATCTGTTTGTTGAACATACTTGACTTAAAGAGTGCTGATTCCCTAAGAACTCTAAACATAAAACAAATTAGATTTTAGAAAATCCATGATTACTCTTCATTGAACTAAGTTGACAGTGGATACTAGCAGCATGGTTCTATCGGATAAAGCAAACACTGAGGAACCCAAGAGATAATATATTAAAGTTATAGTTATTGTCACAGAGATGGAACCTGCAACAGAGGCAATTCCTGATGCTCTGTTTTTGTCATTAGAGGACATTCTCCCACAAATATGTCCTTGTAAAAACCTAAGCACTTACCAGGAATTAGGCTACATACTAGTAAAAAAGATTTTAAAATTTGAGTAGCATTAGAAAAATAGCTACTTTTAAATTAATACCTAGTGTTGCAGAAGCATATCCTTGTTAGATCAAAACAGTACTATGTCTAATATTATTCCAAGCCACATCAATCATATGTCAGTTTCCTTGGGGGAGAAAATCGTCAGTTTATATCTACCTGTGTGACAGTCATATACCAACTGGAAAGTGAATCCATTGAATAATGTGTTTTTCTTTGGGTGACCTGAACACTTTCCTCCTCTTTGGATTTTATATCTACACAGCAGTCCATCAACTGTGAGACCAACTTTTGCAAAAAATGTTTCATATCTGTGGAATATAAAAAGTAAGAAAGCTTATCTCTGCCTCTTCTATAAATAAAACCAAAGCTCTTGAAACTTCTTGATCAGTATATTACTCTTTTTTGGTAGAATGTGTTTTTTTATACTTACCATCAATATAGCTAATATAACATTTAACATTAACTATTGATGCTCATTAGTACCTGCATTAATTCAGACTAAGACTAGACCAAAGCTTATGCATATTATAATTTTTTTTTTTTTTT
>NW_012102787.1:3620467-3625215 GCF_000951045.1 Mandrillus leucophaeus
GGTTTCACCATGTTGGCCAGGCTGGTCTCAAACTCCTGACCTCAAGTGATCCACCCACCTCAGCCTCCCAACATGCTGGGATCACAGCCGTGAGCCACCGTGCCCAGCCAACCCTTGAAAACATCTTAGAAGTAATTTCATTGCTTTGTCAAATTCATAACAAGCTCTTTAAGGAAATTAAAACTAGCCAGGTGCAGTAGCTCACGCCCATAATCCCAGCACTCCGGGAGGATCACTTGAAGCCAGGAGTTCAAGACGGGCCTGGCAAACGTGGTGAGACCCTACCTCTATAAAAGTTTCAAAAAAGTAAAACTATGGGTTCTATTGCTATTTATGGAATCCCTGGTTTTCATTTCTGCAAAGCAGAGTTTCAGGGCACCGCATACAGTTATCAAATTTTTGAGTGAAAAATTTCCCACTACTTTGGAAAAAAAATTCTGTTAACTGGTATCTTCCCTAACATAACCATCTGTGATTTCTAGAAAGTCATTTGGTGCTTAGACAGATAGCAGCAGCAGTCACTTTCAAACTGCTTAAGAGTTACAGTTGCAAAACTTTCATTGCTTGTAAGAAAAAGAAAAATTTCAGAATCATCCATGCCAGCAATAATAAACCATTTTTTTTCTAGGGGAGCCAAAGAATAAAAATATTAGCAGACTATTTTTTAAATGGATATTGAAAATAGAAAATATCAAAACTATTCCTAGCATGCATTATGGTCTATGATTATAATAATGCATCCCTGAACAAATTTAGAAGTTCAGTAAAACAGTGGTTTATCTTGTCTTTCACTGACTGGCTATAAGCTATTTATTACTAACATTATATTCGTTATATTTATAGAATAAAACAATGAACTTGTCTATCACAAACAAGATAATCAACAATGTGTTTAACTAGAAAAATGTTCTCCTCAGACCATGCTTTTAAAACATTCTTTCCATTAGCTTGGTACAAGTGGGCCATCACTGGGCCTCAGTTTTTCATCAAATGGCAGAGTTTTTAGATGTTGCATTGTAAAGCTGGTCCACAGTATCATAAAAATAATTCCCTTGAGTCTTATGAGTGTGGTCCTGGGACTAGCAATATGGGCATCAGCTGGTATCCTGTCAGAAATGTAAAATTTCAGGCCTCACCCCAGACCCATTAACCAAAATCTACATTTTAATATGATCCCTGGAGGTTATTTGTGGGTACATTAAAGTTGAGAATTAATTCCTTATCTCAGAGCTAACCAGCATAACAAATCTTGAATAAATTGAAGCAGAAATTAAGAGCATGTTTGGAATCCAAATAAATTCAACTTTGTTTTCAAAGGGAATGAAGAAAATTTGCTAACATTACAAAGAAACTTTTTCCATTGTGCTGGAATCCAAATGTTTGGTAAAGATGAGATATTAATGATGGCTATTTAAGTACTTAATTTACAACCTGCAACTTGAAAGCAATTTATGTGCAATTCATCCAAACACCTCCTTGTAGGTAATTAATATGAATATAATGAAAAAATCTAAGATTGAAAAACTATGCACAGGAAAATAAAATTAAGGTCACAGAGTAATTCCATTGAAGATATGATTTTAAAAAGTCTGAAAACCAAATCTACTAACACTGGTAGTTTCTTTATTACCAAATCTCATATACTCTTGTATCTATAAAGAAAGAGTAAAACAAATGTATTTTCCCTTCTGACCAAAAGTTGAGGAGAACATTAGCTAGATAAATTCCTTTTAATTTACAAACATATGACCATCTGTAAAGATATAAGGAATTTTTATTGGTTTTTGAAAATACGTAAAATAAACTATAGTTGGTTTAATTGTACAAATAAAAGAGACAAAACAGGCTCATCAAAACAGGTCCTTCCACTACTCTCAACAATAAAAAAAAAAAATTAAAAACACACAAAATACACAGAGATGCATGCATGAACAAACATACGCATATATACCAAGAACAAGAGCAGCAGTTGGAATTTCTCTGAGTTTTATTTGACCAGCCAAGTCTCTTGAATTCTTCTGGAATGCAGAATGAGATTTTTGCAGAAATTCAATTAGACTGTCAAACAAGTTTTTATTTAATTCCTCTTGTAGTCGCTACAAAGAACATACAAAAACTTATTAGAAATAATAATCTGATGTCTTTCCTGGTTTTGGAAAGAAAATTGTCATGGATTCAATGATGCAAAATGATCAAAAGATGAACCTAATTAAAAAATGTTTTTTCCTTAAATCTCTAGTAATTAGTGCTTTGGGTTCTCCCATTAAAAATTCCCTCTCAAGCCTGGTCAACATAGTGAAACCTCACTTTTACAGATAAAAAGACAAATTAGCTGGGTGTAATGGTGCACGTCTGTGGTCCCAGCTGCTTGGGAAGCTGAGGTGAGAGGGTCACTTGAGCCTGGAAGGTCAAGGCTACAGTAAGCTATGATCATGCCACTGCACTCCAGCCTGGGTGACAGAGCAAGACCTTGTCTCAATATATTATTTATATGTATATATATATATTTTATATATATGACTTAATGTCTCATATATATGACATTAAAAGGTTTGGATTTCATCCTACGGGGAGTACCACTGAAGGGATGTGAAGTAAAGACATAATTGGATCAGGGTTAAGAAGGGTTAATCTGACAACAGGGTTGGAGGGGTTGCCTGGAATTGGGCTGCATTTGCCTTGAAGAGGGTCTTTTCCAATTTGGTCAATGGTGTCAGGGATGCCAGTTAGGAGGGTATTATGATGATCCAGATTAAGAAATGAAGAGAACCTAAACTGGAAACCACAAACTCAAATACCTTGAAGGATCACATGGAATACAAGAATGAGCAAAGCCACTGGGTGTAAATCAGTAAGGACTGGTAGATGGCAGTAATAAACTGGAGAGTACATAACCTTCCCAAAGGCAATTAAAACCAAAACTACGACACTGTGTTGACAAAAAAAAAAAAAAAAAATAAGCTATCAGCCTGAAATGCTGGCCCTAGAGCTACCAATTTGCTATAGTGAAGAAATTTTTTCAGAGCTGGAATATAAAGATGAGAAAGTGAAGGAGTTTAGAAACAGCTTGATTTCACAGTTGTATACCTGAACGGATAATTTAAGAGCGTCACCATTTGAAAGCTCCTTGCCTTAACAGCTATCATAAACATCTGTTCCACTCACAAGAAATAGGATTTTTTGTTTTTGTTTTTGAGACAAAGTCTCTCTCTGTTGCCCAGGCTGGAGTGCAGTGGTACTATGTCCGCTCACTACAACCTCCACCTCCCAGCCTTAAGTGATCCTCCCAACTTAGGCTCCTGAGTAGTGGAATTACAAGTGCACACTACCATGCCCAGCTAGTTTTTGCAGATTTTGTAGAGACAGGATTTCACCAACTTGCCCAGGCTGGATTATGGTTGTTTTTTTAAGGATACACAGGTTATGCTTGACCAATACTTCCTATATTTCATCAATACTCTTGTAAACTGGTGGAAAGGAAGATGAGAGGTAACAAAAATGAGACTTAGGGTGTTACAGAAAAGTTATTAAAAAAAAGTATTCACCTCATTTTCAGATTTCATCTGCTGCCAAATCAACTGATAAGTTTCGAATCGAAGCTTACTGTCCTCGGGTTCATTTTTCCCTTTGTTAAAATAGTCCTCTAAAAACAGAAAGAAATAAGTCAGTTTCTTTTTTCCTATAATAGCATAAGTTATAGATCTTACGTGCAAAGTTACACAGTAAGTGACAGAAGTGGAATTTTTTCATTTTTTGAAGACGGAGTCTCACTCTGTTGCCCAGGCTGGAGTGCAGTGGCACGATGTTGGTTCACTGCAACCTCCGCCTCCTGGGTTCAAGTGATTCTCTCCTGCCTCAGCCTCCGGAGCAGCTGTGACTACAGGCGCATGCCACCACGCCCAGTTAATTTTGTATTTTTAGTAGAGATGGGGTTTCACCATGTTGGCCAGGCTGGTCTCAAACTCCTGACCTCAAGTGATCTGCCCGCCTTGGCCTCCCAAAGTACTGGCTCACACCACTGCTGGTGTGAGCCACTGCACCTGGCCTTAATTTTTTTTTTCACATTCATCAAAAACATATATTTGGGGACAGATAACATTCAATATCCTCTGTATTTCATTTTATTTATAATCTTTTATTTTTACCATATTAATTGTATATTTAAGATTAAAAATTTCAATCTTTCTACTGTATTTCTATCATTTGCTTTTGAATTTCTAACAGTTTTTATTAAGTGATTTTTTGCTTTGAGTTATATACATTTAATAATGTTTTCATTATTTGCTGTTATTCTACAACCTCGTATACTTTGCTTCATAATTTGCTTTGAACTCTACTCTACTGAATGACTTACTACTACTATTCTTATATTTTTGTTCCACTGACATAGTTTAGTCCAGTCTTTCATTTATTCTGTCTGTATATTTTTATATCCTTTTCGAATGTTTTCTCCAAATGGTTAGCTATTTGTGAAAATACCATTTATTGCCTGGCTTTCAAACTTTTCAAACTATGATCCACATTAAGGAATACATTTTACATCATAACCTAACACAATACACATGAACAAAAACTAAAGTCACAAAAAACCACACTCACCCCTATTACGTAATAGCAAATGTTTTCTTTCCTGTTTTATGTAAGTATAATCACAGTCCACTAAATTGATTTCATAACTCACACACGGATTACGACATTTGGTTTGAAAAACTCTCATTTATTGTACAATCCATTCTTCTCCCACTGAT
>NW_012102787.1:3626645-3632525 GCF_000951045.1 Mandrillus leucophaeus
ACAGAGCGAAAACCTGTCTCTAAATAAATAAATAAATAAGAGACAAAGCAGAACAAGGAAGCTTTAAAAAGAACAAAAATAGTCACTTTACATTAATAGGTAAAATCATACTGTAACACGAAAGTGGCAAATCAAGACACAATTTTTATGTGCAGAATAATGCCACATCAAAATACACATGAAAAACCTCTTAGAAACTGGGAAACACAGCAGTAGGGTACTTTAAACTGTTACCATGATTTCTCTCAGTCTGTTACAGAGCAGGTAGGTAAATTTTAAAACTACACTGAAGAATATAAGCTCTCACTGTTGCCAGGTTTCTACTTGCCTCGGCTCCTAGTCACAGTGCTATATATACTTCAGCGTGAGTATCTCCTACAGTGCCAGTGCTGCTGTCAGTCTCCCTCTCTCCAGTTCCTACCCAGTTGTTTTGCTGGCTATGCAGTCATCCACAGAATACTGAGGAGAGAGAGTTACTGGTCTTAATTATGTGCCCAAGTGTCTTCAGTCAGGGGACAGATGGTGGGCAAAATGTAGAGCATCTTCTTACTTCTTCAGGCAATCTGTTTCAATAACTGAAGCCAGTGAAGGCAAGTGCTAAAGTCTGGGTATGTTTCCCTCATTCCTGCTCCATCTGCCTTATAATCAGGGTCAATTCCTCAAAGATTTTCATATTATAACACTATCTGTTGGTCTCAGAGTCACATAATGAAAAAAAAAAAAAAAAGCCTAACGAACTTCTAAAAAAGCAAAGTTCAAGTCATACAATTATACACATCAGGTTTACTAGTACTAAAAACTATAAACCAATCCTAATAAGTCGTAGCTTAAATTCAATACAAAAAGTTCTAAGTAGAAACTTGGCCTCATATAATGAGAGGCAGTATTAAGTTACGGTTAAATCATGAGCTCTGGAATCAGACAGGTTGGGTTCAAATCATAGCTCTATCATTTACTAACAGTATAACATTGGGAAAGTTGTATGTCTAAGTATCCTTATATATTTCAATGGCGATAATACATTCCTTGTAATTTGCTGAGGGGATTAAACAAATTAACACATATAAAATAATTAAGACAGTCTGGGCCTGTAATCCCAGTGCTTTGGGAGGCCTAGGCAGGTAGACTGCTTGAGCTCAGGATTTGAGACCAGCCTGGGCAACAAAGTGAGATCTCGCCTTAAAAAAAATAAATAAATAAATTAGCAGGCAACGTGACATGAGCCTGTAGTCCTAACTGAGACTAAGGCAGGAGGATTCCCTGAGCCCAGGAACTCAAGGTTACAGTGGGCTATGATTGTGCCACTGAACTCCAGCCTGGGTGACAGAGTAAGGTCTTGTCTCAAAAAACAAAACAAAATAAAACAGTATGGCACCCTGTAAACACCCAAGAAATATTAACAACTGTACTAGTTATAATTACATTGCTGGTGATATTAGATGTCACTGCATGCTACGTGTCCCTAATGACAATGGGGGAACAAGTCTTGAATTTTCTCTGACCTATTTCTAGTAAGTTAAGGAATCTGCAACATTAAAGAAATGTGTGGCCAGGCATGGTGGCTCACGCCTATAATCCCAGCACTTTGGGAGGCCAAGGTGGGAGGATCACTTGAACTCAGGAATTCAAGACCAGCCTGGGCAGCACAGTAAGATCCCATCTCTATTTTTTAAAAAAGTGTGTGTGTGTGTGTGTGTGTGTGTGTGTGTGTGTGTGTATCATTACTTTAAAAAAATCCTATTCTATATATTCAAGTTATCCATTTATTTCCTTAGTCAAACAATGGCATAGTTCACTTTTTCTTTTTTCAATTCAAAACTAGTACATGGGTATGCTTAATTCCATTATCATAATTTTTCCACTGGAATTAATTTTCACAGTGCTGAATATTCAATGTAAATACTCAATAACCCCGTGGGGAACTTTTGAAAAATTCTAACACTTAAGCTCCACTCTTGAGATTCTAACTCAATTGATCTGAATTAGGGCCTGAGCATTGGCACAGGTTGAGCACCTCTAATCCAAAAATCTGAAATCCTCCCAAACCTGAAACTTTCTGAGTACCAACATGACGCCACAGGTGGAAAAATTCCATATCTGACCTCAAGTGACAGGTTGCAGTCAAAACACAGCCAAAACTTTGTTTCATGTATAATAGTATTTAAAATATTATGTAAAATTCGCTTCAGGCTATGTGTTTAAGGTGTATAGGAAACATGAATGAATTTTATTTTTAGACTTGGGTCTCATTCCCAAGATTATCTCATTATATACAGGCATATATTTCAAAACATGAAACACTTCCAATAACCTAAACACTTCTGGTCCCAAGATTTGGGATAAGGAACTCTCAACCTGTATTTTTTCAAAGTCCCACAAGTTGGAATTGAATAAGGTCAGTAGATTGTACTAATATCAGTTTCTTAATTGTGACACTGTACTAGAGTTATGTAAGATACTACCACTGGGGATAACTGGTCGAAGGGTACTTACTGGTGAAAGAGTATTACATGTAATTATATGTGCATCTACAGTTATATTAAAATAAGACTTTTTCAAAGTTCCCCAAATGATTCTAATGTGAAGCTATGACTGAGAACCAGTACAATACTTTCTGATAGTAATACTGGATTTGATTGAAGAAGTCTTCTTAATTTGATCACTAAACAGGTATCAGGATATAAATGAAAAAAGCGAAGACAGTATCTTTTTTATTAACTTAATTTTATTGAGGTATAATTTGAAAATAACATAACCATTTTAACAGTTTGACCCAAGTACATACTTACATAACCACTCTTTCAACAGAGAACATTTCCATCACTCCAGAAAGTTCCCTCTTGCCCTTTGCAGTTAATTCCCCCTACTTCATCCCAGGAAACCACTGGGACTTTAAGACAACCTGTGTTGTTTTTGCCTTGTCACCGCCAAGCTCAGTGACTCATACCTGTAATCCTAGCACTTTGGAAGGCTGAGGTGGGCAGATCACAAGGTCAGGAGTTTGAGATCAGCCTGGCCAACACAGTGAAACCCTGTCTCTACTAAAAAATACAAAAATTAGCCAGGCATTGTGGCGCATGCCTGTAGTAGTCCCAGCTACTCGGGAGACTGAGACAGGAGAATCGCTTGAACCCGGGAAGCAGAGGTTGCAGTGAGCTGAGATTGTGCTGAGATCACGCCGAGATCGGAGAGCTAGACTCCGTCTCAAAAAAACCCAAATGAAAACAAACAAACAAATTAGGCTGGGCACAGTGGCTCACGCCTGTAATCCCAGCACTTTGAGGGCTGAGGTGGGAGGATCACTTGAGCCCAGGAGTTCAAGACCAATCTGAGCAACAAAGTGAGACCCTGTCTCTACAAAAAATTTTAAAAAATAATTACCCAGGCATGGTGGTGCACGCCTGTAGTCCCAGGTACTTAGGAGGCTGAGGTGGGAGGATCATTTAAGCCCAGGATTTTTCAAGGCTGCAGTGAGCTATGATCGGGCCACTGAACTGAAGCCTGGGTGACAGACTGAGACCCTGTCTCTAAAATAAATAAATAAACAAAACTAAAGAAATGTCTTTCCTCTCTTACCCACATGGGTATATGAGAGTGTGAGTATGCATATGTCAGAGTAAGTGACAAAAATCTACTCCCTTAGTAACAGGAGTATGTGTGTCTATGAGTAATTAAAACCCAACAATTGAACAGATTTGTTTTAGTTGAGAGTGATTGAAAACTGTGTGGGACCCCTGTGCTTCCGAGAGATGCCACCATGCCTGGCCTATGACTTAAGCATATTTAAGTCTCCCTATGAATATTGTATTTTAACACAAAAAAAATTTTTATACAATTTTCATTAGAAAATATATACAAATTTGTAGTCATTTTATTTCTTAGGTTTTCCTTATGTTACCAATTATCATTTTATTTTCTATATAACATTTCCTCCATTGTTAAGACGTCTGCGTTGCCAGTCAGCCTTTATTGTTTTGATTACTTCATCAAGGATCAAAATGTTTCTCTAGCAGAAACTCACTTTCATTTCTAAAGTTGTAGATAAAAAAACAATGGCAGAGAAGTAATCAAAAAGACAATCTCTTTTAAAAATGGCAGCATATCCTTTGAAGGAAATTTGCTTCCAACTTACCTTTGGAAGATCTAATTGGATTCTCTTCAATTAGAGCCCTGGGGTGTCCTCTTATCTCTTTGACCAATGCCTTGGAACATAAACGCTACATCAACATGGCAAGTAAGCCAAGCTCAGATAAGAGAATTACTAAATTCAATTAGGGTTAGTTCTTAATAGTTTAAGAAGGTAGGGAATAAAACATTTAATATTCAGACACCTTACCTATTGGCACAGAGATCTTTCTCTTTTTGGAGTTTGGCTTAAAAACAAAGCAGCCCTATAAAAAGAAAGAAAGACAAAAAGCATAAAGTTAAAGTAGCAAGGAGCAGAGAAATCTGATTAACCAAATATTTTATGAGTAAGCACTTTTTTAAAAAAAAGATGGCAGGGGAGAGAACACATTTCTTTCAGATTCTAAGAAATCACATCACTCCTCTCTGACCTATAGAAGGAAAATTCTAAAACAACAAGGGGGACTATCCACTCTCTCCCCTCCCTCCCATGAGATGCCCATTTTTTATTTCGCTCTTTGACACCTGATCTAGGAGGTACACAAAGAAAATAAAAGCTGATTAAATTTAAGCCCAGAAAGGTTCCATTTTCATAAACTTAAAGGAATTCATACTATACATTAAAATGGGCTGGGCACAGTGGCTCATGCCTGTAATCCCAACACTTTGGGAGACCAAGGCATGTGGACCATGAGGTCAGGAGTTTGAGACCAGCCTGGCCAACATGGTGAAATCCTGTCTCTACTAAAAATGCAAAAATTAGTCAGTCGTAGTGGCAGAAGCCTGTAATCCCAGCTACTCAGGAGGCTCAGACAGGAGAATCGCTTGAACCCGGAGGTGGAGGTTGCAGTGGGCTGAGATCGTGCCACTGCACTCCAGCCTGGGCGACAAAGAGCGAAGCTCTGTCTCAAAAAAATAAAGAAAGAAATAAATAAAAATGAAGATCAAAAAGGTTGAAAACAGTGATGTTCTCCCAACCTAAAACTTATTTAAACTCAAAGTATCTACAACCTTAGTAGGAAATAGATAATTGCAGCTGTTTCACTCTATATACTTTTCTTCATCTGATAAATGCCTACTCATTTATCCATTAAAGTTTGTCTCAACACTCATCTCCTTTTTGAAACCTTTCACAATTCTCACTACAGAAATTCTCCTTTCCCCGAGATCTCACACTACTTGAACATCTTTATTTTGCATTGCTTTAAGTCACTTTAATTGTATATCATAGTTGTTTATGGGTGTGTCTCCCTGAGTAGACTGTGAGCGCCTTCAAGCACAAACTGTATTTTATAACTGTTTTTCCAATGTTTGGAATAGTGCTAACATATATATTAGGCAATCAGTATATGGAATGAATAAATGCTTGTCAAGTAATTGTCTTGGTAATTTCCCAGCTATGTTTAGTTTCATACTATTATTTGACTAGTGGTAGACTGCCCCCAAGTTACTGGTCCTAGTCTATTCTACCAATTCTAAAGTTATGCACGATGGATAGCTTCTTTTTTTTTTTTTTTTTTTTGAGACAGAGTCACGCTCTGTCGCCCAGGCTGGAGTGCAATGCTGCGATCTCAGTTCACTGCAACCTCTACTTCCTGGGTTCAAGCCATTCTCCTGCCTTAGCCTCTCGAGTAGCTGGGATTACAGGTGCCTGCCACCACGCCTGGCTAATTTTTTTGTATTTTTATTAGAGATGGGGTTTCACTCTGTTGGCCAGGCTGGTCTTTAACTCCTGATCTCTTGATCCACCCACCT
>NW_012102787.1:3632575-3643250 GCF_000951045.1 Mandrillus leucophaeus
AAAGAAATAAATAAAAATGAAGATCAAAAAGGTTGAAAACAGTGATGTTCTCCCAACCTAAAACTTATTTAAACTCAAAGTATCTACAACCTTAGTAGGAAATAGATAATTGCAGCTGTTTCACTCTATATACTTTTCTTCATCTGATAAATGCCTACTCATTTATCCATTAAAGTTTGTCTCAACACTCATCTCCTTTTTGAAACCTTTCACAATTCTCACTACAGAAATTCTCCTTTCCCCGAGATCTCACACTACTTGAACATCTTTATTTTGCATTGCTTTAAGTCACTTTAATTGTATATCATAGTTGTTTATGGGTGTGTCTCCCTGAGTAGACTGTGAGCGCCTTCAAGCACAAACTGTATTTTATAACTGTTTTTCCAATGTTTGGAATAGTGCTAACATATATATTAGGCAATCAGTATATGGAATGAATAAATGCTTGTCAAGTAATTGTCTTGGTAATTTCCCAGCTATGTTTAGTTTCATACTATTATTTGACTAGTGGTAGACTGCCCCCAAGTTACTGGTCCTAGTCTATTCTACCAATTCTAAAGTTATGCACGATGGATAGCTTCTTTTTTTTTTTTTTTTTTTTTGAGACAGAGTCACGCTCTGTCGCCCAGGCTGGAGTGCAATGCTGCGATCTCAGTTCACTGCAACCTCTACTTCCTGGGTTCAAGCCATTCTCCTGCCTTAGCCTCTCGAGTAGCTGGGATTACAGGTGCCTGCCACCACGCCTGGCTAATTTTTTTGTATTTTTATTAGAGATGGGGTTTCACTCTGTTGGCCAGGCTGGTCTTTAACTCCTGATCTCTTGATCCACCCACCTCGGCCTCCCAAAGTGCTGGGATTAGAGGCATGAGCCACTGCACCTGGCCTGATGGACAACTTCTTAAAGATTTCTATTTCTATGGAAAATAAAAGACATAATAAAAGAACAATACCTAGGCAAAGTTGTCTCAGGATAGTGTTAAAGACAGCTGTGAAAATATAAAGTAGTCATTTGGATTACATGTTCCAAATTAAGACCTGTGCATTAGACTCTTTTTTTTTTTAGACAGAGTCTCCCTCTGCTGCCCAGGCTAGAGTGCAATGGCACAATCTCGGCTCACTACAACCTCTACCTCCAGAGTTCAGGCGATTCTCCTGCCTCAGCCTCCTGAGAGGCTGGGATTACAGGCGCCCACCAACATGCCAGGCTAATTTTGTATTTTAGTAGAAATGGGGTTTCACCATGTTGGTCAGGTTGGTCTTGAACTCCTGACCTCAGATGATCCACCCACCTCGGCCTCCCAAAGTGTTGGGATTACAGGCATGAGCCACCGCACACAGCCCTGTGCCTTATATTCTTGTATCTGCAACTAGCAGAAGTTTGTGAAATAACATACATATTTAGAAAAATCACGTGGTACCATGACAAACCTGTCATTGCCTTCTTTTCAAATCCACCTGCAATTCAGTAAAGAAGAAAGGAGCTTCAAAGGAACACGGTATGAGGAGTGACCAGAAAGGATCTTAATACAGGGCAGTGGTAGTAACATGGTTAACCATTTGGAACTGCTGGTCAAGTGATGGTGTTTGAGATAGAGGAAGGCCAACAGCCAGAAAATTTCATGAGGAAAGAGACATTAAAATGTTTTGATACGTTTAAGGGCCGGGCATGGTGGCTCACGCCTGTAATCCCAACACTTTGGGAGGCTGAGGCCGGGGGATCACTTGAGGTCTGGAATTTGAGACCTGCCTGGCCAACATGGTGAAACCCTGTCTCTACTAAAAATACAAAACTAGCTGGATGTGGTAGCGCGTGTCTGTAATCCCAGCTACTCGGGAGGCCGAGGTGGGAGAATCGCTTAAATCGGGGAGGTGGAGGTTGCAGTGAGCCGAGATCGCGCCACTGCACTCCAGCCTGGTAACAGAGCGAGACTCCGTCTCAAGAGGAAAAAAAAAAAAAAAAGCTTACAGTTCCATCAACTCATGAAATAGTTCTTAAAGCTTCTTATACATGTAAGGTCTCATCCCAATACAGACATTTCTGTTATAATACCAAAACGCTTTCCTGAAAAACCTTACTTTCTGCAAGATACATAAAAATAAGAGGTGCTTATGCAATCAACAGGATTAAGGGACGGACCATTCAAAACCTACAGAACATTATAACCAGGACAAAATAAAACCAGTACCAATTCTAATAAAAATACTACTTTTAAATCTCTACTAGTGTAACCTTAAACCCCAAGACTTGTACTTTCTTCTTGAGATGTAGTCTTTAAAAGCACTGCTTCTCATAAACCATTTTAATCAAAATAAAAAATCAGATCCATGATATAGCCTTCATTAATCCATTGTTTTAACATAGGGAGAATGTAGCTTCTTCATCTGCATTTTTCAGCTTTATCAGACAGATTAACTTCAGGGGCTTCCCGCTGCACTTATAATAGAACTAAATGTCTTACTTTTCGTGGTCCGGAACAGCGCTGTCCAACAGAACTTTCTGTAATGATAGAAATGTATCTGCACTATCTAAAATGGTAGCTGCAGCCACATGTGATGATTGAGCACTTAAAATGTGGCTAGTGCAACGGAGGAACTGAATTTTTACTTAATTTTACTTTAACTCAAATTTAAATAGCCACATGTGGTTAGTGACTAACACATTGGACAGTATAGCTCTAGGGCTTATCCTCTTACCAACTACACTATGTTTTGCAATTTCTTGCTATCTTGGTAGCCAAGATGAGGTCTGTAAGATACCCCCACCACACACACCCGCATCTGCATTACTTTTGCATTCTCATTTTTCATGACGCTCCCACTCTTTGTCTACTTTCTGATTATGATTTTTAAATTCCTCTAATATGCCATTTTATTTCTATCTTCTGGGCCGAAGAACATGTTGTTCTCTCTTCCCTCCTCGCCCTAATCCTTAGCCTAACTTCTCATTTTTCAGGTCTCAGTCAAAGCGTTACTTTCTCCAAAAAGCCTCCGCTAACCCCCGGCAACCTATATTAGGTTCTTCCCACTCTTCTGTTGTCTGTCTAAAACTCTTTTCCTTGCTAACACTTAAAATTTGTGATCATCAGTTTATCTATGTTTACTGACTTTCTTGACTGCAGAAGCTGAATCTGTTTTGTTTACCACTGCATCTCGGTACCTAACGGAGTGCTCGGCTAACAGTATTTGTGAGAGGGAAAAAATGAAAGACTGGGCCACATCATCAGGACATCCGACCTCCAACAACCAGAACTTAAAAATCCTCCTAGCCCCACCACAAGGCAGATCCGCGTCCTCGCTCCCCAAGCAAAGTTGGCCTCAACTGATCTGGAGCAAGGACGCCTCAGCTCAGTACGCCGCTCCCTCCCTCCCCTCCAGCCAGGGAACAGAGGCCTACGTAACCTCCGCTTCATCCCTTCTTCAAAGGGGGAATGAGGCAGCGGTAGAGCCACTGTGAGCGTCGGCCAGCACGTACCTTAGACATCGAGGACGTGGCCATAGTCTTACTGGCTCTGCGGATTCCAGATGCACTCGGGATTTCCCGCGCGCCCTCGCGCCTGCAGGGCAGAGGTTAGTGGCGCGTCACGCAGCTTCTTGATTGGCTGGCATCACCCTCCAGGGCGGGCTTCCGGCGCGAGGGGCGGGGCGTTTAAGGAGGTGAGGCGAGGCCGGGACTCGCGGGCTGCGGCGCACTTCCTTAGAGGCGGACATGGCGTGCAGCTTTCGCAGGGCTATAGCTTGCCAGGTATGGATCCCGGAGCGCGCAGGGGAGTCCATGCGGAGCTAGGGACCCCAAAGGCCTTTCACTGCTGCGGGCCAGTCCTCAGTCAGCTGGAGGGTGGGTCCTACAGAATTCTGTTACTTTCTACCACCTCCTCCCCCTTCTCTGGAGCTGGTAGGGCTCCAGAAGTCCTGTGGGGGGTCGGCTGGGATCAGTTTGTCTTGGTGAAAAGTAAACTTTGAAAGGTGCCTGGTGCTTCACTCCTTCCCACCCCACAGCTTAGTATGCTTTACCTGGGTGGAAAGTCATTAGACCATGATGAGACCCCATAGAAGTTAGTGTTCTTTACACTTTAATGACGTTAATGATGGATGTGGATTGTTCTTCAGAGGGAACTCATTTTAAAACTGCTTATTTCTCTTGCAGTCACTTAGGTAGTCAACCCTAGAATTATTTTTGGTAATTCCCAAAGATATATGAGCTATCTGAGACTCAGTTTTTCTTGGTTCAGGGTCATATTTGAACACCTCTGTTGTGAGGAAGGGCTTACAAAATTGCAATATACTTGCTTTGTTTTGTTTTTCCTCTTTGTGGAGAACGGAGTCTTGCCATATTGCCCAGGCAGTCCTCAAACTCCTGGGCTCAAACTGTCGTCCCTCCTCTGCCTCCCTAAGAGCTGGGATTACAGGCATGAGCCACTGCGCTGGGCAAAATTGCAGTATAAACGTGTAATTCATCAAAAAGAACTTTTTAGGACTCACTGGCCACCCTTGGAAGAAAACTTTCTGTTGTGGTCTCGACTAACCCATTTCCTTCTGATTAATGGATGTATTAGTGGACGTAATTAGCCTGGTGTATAATTTATCTTAGCTCATTTTTACAGTGTTTCTAGACATTTGTGGGGAAATCCCTCTGCCTTGTCTTTATGCTTATAGATATACTGTCCTGTCCAGTGATAATTCGCCAAATATCACCAATATGACATTTTGTTAAGACAGCTGAATTTATTGCTTACTGGGATAAGAAAGAACACTGCTTAGAGCTTTGGTAGTGTATTAAACTGGGAAAGCAAGGTCAGATTTTACTGATGGGTACGGCTTAAGGCTGGTCTTTCAGAGGCAGAGGGTAGGAGGATGTTGGAGGAAGATGGCTTGATTAGGATTGGAAACTGATCTGATACAGCAGTTTAAGATTGGTAGCAAAAGCAAAGACTGCAAGGAGCCTTAAGGCATAAACTGTTGAGGTTTTCTAAATTGGAAGAACTAATAGACCTGGCATGTGGCTCAGCTGCCTATAATCCCAGCACTTTGGCAGGCCGAGATGGGAGGATGGCTTGAACCCGGGAGTTTGAGACCAGCGTGGACAACATAGGGAGACCCCGTATCAACAAAAATTTGTTTTTATAAAAAGTAGACAGGCCTGATGGTGCACCTCTGTAGTCCTAGCTGCTTGAAAGGCTGAGTCTGGAGGATCACTTGGACGGCCCCACGAGTTTGAGGCTACAGCGAGCTGTGATTGTGCCACTGCACTCCAGGGGGGCCACAGAGTGAGACCCTGTAAACAAAAAATAAAAGTAAATCCTGTGAAAAGCTAATAGATTTATCGTGAAGTTCTTATAATGAATGATTAAGTTATTTGGGCAGAAGTCTTCTAGAACAGTAAAGTTATGCCAATGAGACAAAGAAATAATAAATTCATGTTAATGTAGACAGTAAACCATATCATGGCAGGTAGTTTTGGACCTTAGTATATAAGCTGTGTGTAAGGGTAGATGGTTTCCATTCTTAGCCCTTAGATCAAGGTGGTGCCATGATGAGAAACAAATTGTGTTTAGTTTTGCAAAGACTGTGTTCTTTGTAAAGAATGTAAATTGGGCCAGGCATGTGGCTCACACTTGTAATCCCAGCACTTTGAGAGGCCAAAGTGGGGGATCCCTTGAGCCGGGATGTTCAAGACCAGCCTGGACAACATAGGGAGACCCCCACCTCTACAAAAAATAAAAAATGCAACTTAGGTGTAGCGGCACATGCCTGTGGTCCAGGCTCCTTGGGAAGCTGAGGTGGGAGGATCATTTGGGCCCAGGTGGCTGAAACAGCAAGCTTTGATTGCACCACTGCACTCCAGCCTGGGGAACAAAGTGAGACCCTGTCTCAAAAAAAAAAAAAAAGGTAATTTGGAGAAACAAGAACTAATATATCAAGTATATATTTGTGCTAATTACTACACATTCACATTTAAGCTCATGGCAGCCCTATGATATAGAAGCATTAACCTTATATAATTGAGTGAGGTGAGATCCACAGAGATTAAATAACCTACCCAAAGCCACATCATCAATAAATTGTAGAGTTGGTTTATCAACAGAAATCTAACTTTAAAAATTGTATCTTTCCTATATACTGTGCTGTTTGTGAAAGCAAGAAGCATAATCCAATCATTGAACAGAATCTAATGGATTTATACAGCAGTGTAAATTATGCAGATATATGTTTCTCTGAATATAGAGTTACTGGGTAATGATCTGAAACTTGAGGATAAATAAGAATATTTTCAATACATTAGGACATGGGGAGACAAGACCAAAGAAGAAAAATGTTCAGTACAGTTTGAGCATCCCAAAGCTGGAAATCTGAAATGCTCCAAAATTGGAAACTTTTTGAGTGTGGACATGATACTCAAAGGAAATGTTCATTGGAGACTTTCAGATTTTCAGATTAGGAGCTGGGTATGGTGGCTCATGCCTATAACCCCAGCACTTGGGGAGACTGAGACAGGTGGATCACTTGAGAGTGGCTAATTTTGTATTTTTAGTAGAAATGGGGTTTGTCCATTTTGGTCAGTCTGGTCTCGAACTCCCGACCTCAGGTAATCTGCCTGCTTTGGCTTCCCAAAGTGCTGGGGTTACAGGCATGAGCCACCAGGCCTGGCCCAGCTAGTTCATTTTAATTTTGTGTACTTTTAATTTTGAAATAATTTCAGACTTACAAAAAGTTGTGATAATAGTACAAAGAACTCCATATCCTCTTTATCTAGATTCAGCAGCTACTAACATTTTGCCACATTTGCTTCATCATTCTATATAATTTTTTCCTGTCATTTGAGAGTAGGTTTCATACATAATGCTCCTTTACCTCTTAATATGTAATTGTTTATTTCCTAAGAACAAGGCTTGTTTTACATGACCACAGTACAGTTATTAGATTCATATAATGTTGATAAAATGCTTTAACTTATAGTCCATGATCCAGTCTTGTTGATTTTTTTTCCCATAAGGGATCACAAATTGCATTTGGTTTCATGTAACCTGGTACATTTTAAGTAGCTTTACGCTTTCCTTATTAACTTACATCTACATAGCTTGCTAGAGGAGCTACCCTGCTAATGGTGAACAGGAAGACCAGCTTTCTTGACTCTGCTGATGAGTTTATTATCAAATTTTGGGTGTGGCCTCAAGAAGCAATTAAACTAGTTGTCCAGTTGTTGTCATTTAGTCCTGAGGTGCAATATGTATGTTGGGAAGATATTCAGCCACATTAGGGTAAACAGCAGGACTGACTGAATTATCTAGGTTTGTACTGTTCTTTGCTTCTAATCTATTCTCACAGACCCACCAGCATTCCATTCTTAGAACCACAAGTTGTATCATAACCATACTACAGCAGAAACAAACAAACAAACAAAACAAAACACTATCATCAGAGCAAACAGGCAACCTACAGGGTGGCAGAAAATTTTTGCAATCTATCCGACAAAGGTCTAATAGCCAGAACCTACAAGGAACTTAAACAAAACAACCCCATTAAAAAGTGAGCAAAGGACATGAACAGGCACTTCTCAGAAGAAGACATTTATGCGGCCACAAACATTTGAAAAAAAGCTCAATATCACTGATCATTAGAGAAATGTAAATCAAAACCACAATGAAATACCATCTCATGCCAGTCAGAATGGCGATCATTAAAAAGTCAAGAAACAACAGATGCTGGTGAGATTGTGGAGAAATAGCGCTTTTACACTGTTGGTGGAAATGTAAAGTAGTTCAGCCATTGTGGAAGATGGTGTGACAGTTCCTTAAAGATCTAGTACCAGAAATACCATTTGGCCCAGCAATTCCATTGCTGGGTATATACCCAAAGGAATATAAATCATTCTACTGCAAATATACATGCATGTGGACGTTCACTGCAGCACTATTCGCAATAGCAGAGACGTGGAATCAACCCAAATGCCCATCAGTGATAGACTGGATAAAGAAAATGTGGTTGGTACATGTACACCATGGAATACTATGCAACTGTAAAAAGGAACGAGATAATGTCCTTTGCAGGGACATGAATGGACCCAGAAACCGTTATTCTCAGCAAACTAATGCAGGAACAGAAACCCAAACACTGCACATTGTCGCTTGTAAATGTGAGCTGAACAATGAGAACACATGACCATGGGGAGGGGAACAATACACACCAGGGCTTGGTGGGGGTGGGGTGGGAAGAGGGAGAGCATTAGGAAAAATAGCTAATGCATATGGTGCTTAATACCTAGGTGGTGGGTTGATAGGTGCAGCAAACCACCATGGCACACGTTTATCTATGTAACCTGCACATCCTGCACATGTACCCCAGAACTTAAAATTAATTTTAAAAAAGAACTATGCTAAATTTATTTTATTATAGTCATAATTTGCCTTCCAAATTATTTGGGTTATTCTCTTCTAAGCCCCAAAGTTGTAATGCTTTGTTTGCTTCTTGTTTGTGTCTTGAAACTAATGCAGACCTGTTCTGAGGAAAATTTCTGCAGATGTGGGAGGGCTTCCGCACTGGCTCTTGGTGGCAAACCTACAGTGCCTGACTTGGTAGTGTTGGAGAATCAGAAGTGAGGAACAACTGGGGTAATTGCCTTTTTAGACTCATGGCCTATAGATTATGTTAATGTGGATAGAAATGCAGAGCTAATTTTCATAAGATGATGTCAATTTTGCCACCTGAATGTCTGGTTGCTAAAGATATGGATCCCTTTTTCATTAACAAAAATAGGTTTTTATGCAGTTATCACAGATTTTGATACTGAACCTGGCAAGTTTAGCTCCAATCTGAGTTTAGTACCTATCTAGAGCCAGACAATATTTTTTGACTTTGTGCTCAGTTATCTGAGTACTACAGGTAGGAATCATATTTGCTGTTGTATCAGAGAAATAAATGGTTGAGGACTGCTGACAAGCTAATTGATTGGTGTGCTTTCCTAGTGAATGCTCTGGAGCCAAAGATTCTATTATATTAGAATCTCTGATATTAGGTTCCTGAATCTAAAGTTTAGAATTGTGCTTAGTACATTGTAAGCACTCAATACATATTAGCCATTCTTATATTACATATTAGAATCTCTGATCTTAGGTTCTCAAACGAGATCTGGCAGTTGTGAATTTTCACTTGATATTCTCTTAAGTGTTTCCTCTTAGAAGTAAATAAGTAAGCAAATAAATAAATAAAAGGCCAGGTGCAGTAGCCAATGCCTGTAATTTCAGCACTTTGGGAGGCTAAGGTGGGAGTATTGCTTGAGTCCAGGAGTTCGAGACCAGCTTGGGCAATATACTGAGATATTGAGACCTCATCTCTACAAAAACCTAAAAAATAAAAAGTGCTTTTTTTTTTTTTTGAGACAGAGTTTCACTCTCGAATTCCTGACCTCAGTTAATCCACCCACCTCAGCCTCCCGAAGCACTGGAATTACAGGCGTGAGCAACTGCACCTGGCAAACAGTGCTTCTTGCTTTCAACTTCAGATTTGCTCCTCATTGAATGTGTTAGTTTATTTCTCAAGGACTGTGCCTAATTTTGTGGATTTTATTTCTCTGTTAAAATTTTCAGGTTTACTGTCACAGTGTTTTATTATTTGGTTCTCATTGTGTAACCTTTTTAGGATATTTTACTCTGTGAAACTTTTATGAGTTTGAGGCCTAAAGAGATAGTTCTCAGTAGACCTTCTTTTCACTTGTGCTAGTCCTAGATGAAGCCCAATGCCAGGTGAAACAGCCCTACCTGAAGGGAGCAAAAAAAAAATAAACCCTGAAACTAAACAAACCCGTTGGTCACATTCTGATCCAAGAAAGCTCTAAATCCAATCTCAGAGACAGTTGAAGAGAGTCGTATTACTCCCAGAATAATTCTGAACCTATTAGATTGCAAGTGAACTTAAAACCATGTTCCATGCTTGGTGGCTCTCAATTTGTTTTCTTTTTCTTTGCTCTATCTTTTTTTTTTATGCTGCACCCATTTGAGAGAAAGATAAACCTCTAATTGAAAACATTCACTACTTTGGGCATTGTTAAAATGGGAGACAACTGCTCTCTCCCTAAGCCGTGGTTCTTAAGCACTAGCTGCAGACTTGAATCACCTGAGAAGCATTTATAACTACTTAAGCCCAGGCCCTTTGGCCTGAGTTAGGGCATCGGCCTAGAAGTTATAAAAATGATCAGGTGATTCAGATGTTCATCCAGGCTTGATAACCACTACCCAACGGCTACCCAGAGGCAGAAGGGTGTAGGACAGTGGTCTCTCTGCACATTAGAATCACCTGGGGAACTTTTTACATCCTGCTGCCCAGAGCCCACTTTGTATTAATTAAATCAGAATATTTACATGTGGGAGTCAGGCGGGTTTTCCTAAAGATTTCCGGTGGTCATTCCCATACACAGCAAAGTGTTGGAACTGCTGGTGTAGTGTAGTGACTAAGAACATTGACTGTGGAAGACTCAGGTTTAAATCAGCTTCTCCTCTGATAGATTTTTAAGTTTTCTTCACCTTGTCTGTAAAATCTGGAAAATTATTTAGCTACTGTATAGATGTGTCATCAGGATGCAAGGTATTAATACATATGGAGTGCTGAGAATTGTGTTTGGTATGTAGTATATATTCAGTATCAGTAAATATAGATTTTTAAGTTTTCTTCACCTTGTCTGTAA
>NW_012102787.1:3643506-3646333 GCF_000951045.1 Mandrillus leucophaeus
TAGTCATTATTGTGTTATTTTAGAATATCTCAGGGTGGAGTATTTTGAATACCCGTCGGCCCCTCAACACCGTTCATTCTAGGCTTAGCACCATGTGAAGTTAGTAAACAGTACATGTCTGAGCCATACTGCTTAACGTTCAATAGGAATTCCTTAAACGTACTTTTAAAGTTGTGATTTGGTAAAGGAAAAGTTCTCATTTTTGCAAAATAATGCCTGCTTATTTTAAAGAATTAAGCAATACAAAAAGATGCAAAGAATTTTTTTAACTACCCCATAAATCATCATCAACACTGACTTTTATTTTTAGGTATATTTCTATGCAGATATACAGGCAGAAAAGAAAGAAGGAAAGATAGGAAGGAAAACTGGGTAAATATACTTTTTACAAAATCCAGGCTGTATTGTAATGAGTTTTTATTTTTCAGAATGTTATTTTTAAGTTTTACAATGGGAAAAATGTCCAACATACTGAAAAGTAAAATAGTATTATTATTCCTCACATGCTTATTACTGAAATGCTGTTTTATTTTTATCATTTTTATTTTATTTTCATTTTTAAATAGAGATGGGGGTCTCACTATGTTACCCCAGGCTGGTCTCAAACTTCTGGCATCAAGCGATCCTCCACCTCGACCTCCCAAAGTATTGGGATTACAGGCATGAGCCACTGCGCTTGGCCTGAAATGCTGTTTTAAGTAAAAATGTTAAAAGTAGGTTTGTTTGAATTCAGTGAAAAACCAAAGTGCAGTTCAAAAAATTATTGATGTATTTCCTAAATGAGGTTTTTACAGTAAGAAAATAAATTGTGAAAAACATTACAATTTGTAGGGTTTTTACAAAAGATCTTCATGTTTCAAATTTAGACAGCATCACTTTCTACCATAAGGGATGAAGACATTGGCACTCTCACAGATGATTTTACTTTCTTCCACCTTTACCAATTTGTGTTGGGTAACATTCTCACTCAGTTAATAACATTTATATTCCGTTTAGTAACCATATCTGCACAGCTTGTCTCCTGTTCATTTTATGTTGAACCAGATAATATACTTACCACCAATCTTTTTCCTGATGTATGGCTTAATTGGCTGTATTTAAGAAATTATGACTTCTTAGAAAAAGTAATCCTAGAAATATCAAAAGGAGGCTTAATCTTTAGAAAATTACCATGTTCAGAAATAAGGCTGGGTGCAGTGACTCACACCTATAATCCCAGCACTTTGGGAGGGTGGGGCAGGATAATTATTTGAACCCAGGAGTTTGAGACCCGCCTGGACAACAAGGTGAGATACGCCGTCTCTACGAAAAATACGAAAAACTAGCCAAGCGTGGTGGTGTACACCTGTAATCCCAGCTACTCAGGAGGCTGAGGTGGGAGGACTGATTGAGCCCAGGAGTTGGAGGCTGCAGTGAGCCATCATTATACCACTGCATTCCAGCCTGGGCAACAAAGTGAGACCCTGTCTCAGAAAACAACAACAGAAGAGTCAAAATCTTTCTTTTAGAAATAAAAGAGTAACACTAATTGTTTAATTCTTATCTCAGATTTTTTCTCCTGATACCACAGATGCAAATGCATAGGGCAATCCCAATGTAATTGTAAAATTTTCCAATCTTCCTGTGTTGGCAATTAGTTCAAATTAGAAAACAACAACTGAGCAGGTGAAACAAACACACTAGTTTGCAACTCTTTATTGAATGAATCTATTCCTATTTAATATCACTATTAAATTATCTGCTTTGACCAGATCATGATCTTTGTGATTTAATGTGACTACAAAGTAAAGTACATTTATTTCATTTCCCATGGGGTTTTCTTGATTGGGTGCTTTATTTTCAAAATTTAGCAACTTAACCAGCATGCATCTCAGTGTTGAGTTTTCTGTATATTTTCTTGACATAATTTATCTTGATCTGTAGATTCAATTTGTCTTTTTTAATTGAAATATGTTAATCATAGAAAAGAACGTAGTTAATACTTATATGCCCCACACCCAACTTCGAAAATAAAATATTACAAATACTTTTAAATTCCCAAAAGAGTACCCATCTCTGGCAAACTCTTTCCTCACACAATAGGTAATGTCTGTCTTGAAATATGTGTTTATTCCTGTGAATGTCACTCATTACCTATGAATGTATCTCTAAATAGTATTATGTTATAAGTTATTAAATTTTAGATAAATTATATCAAGGTATAATTATCTTTGTGTAGCTGCAGCTTGAATTTTTTTGTTTGACTCCATTTTTTAAAAAGACTTATCCAACTGGGCGCAGTGGCTCACACCTGTAATCCCAGCACTTTGGGAGGCCGAGGCGGGTGGATGACTTGAGGTCAGGAGTTCGAGACTAGCCTGGCCAACGTGGTGAAACCCTATCTCTACTAAAAATACAAAAATTAGCTGGGCATGGTGGGCACCTGTAATCCCAGCTACTCGGGAGACTGAGGCAGGAGAATTCCTTGAACCCGGGAGGCAGAGGTTGCAGTGAGCCGAGATCACACCATTGCACTCTAGCCTGGGTGACAAGAGCGAAACTCCATCTCAAAAAGAAAAAAAAAAGATTTATCCATAATGATGCATGGAGGTCTAGTTCTTTGATTTTACTGCTGAATGGTGTGCCATAGCAGTAGTGTACCACGATTTATATTTGGTTCTTTATTTGGTGGAAGTTTTTCCCTTTATTGTTTATATTATGCCCTGTCTCCCATCACCTTGGTCACACCTCTGATTCCAGCTGCCACAGTTGTAAATACAGGCTTACAACTATTTACAGAGGTGTAAATAGTTTCGTGTGTGCTTCCATTCACTTATTGCTAATAGCA
>NW_012102787.1:3646383-3655587 GCF_000951045.1 Mandrillus leucophaeus
ATACTTTTAAATTCCCAAAAGAGTACCCATCTCTGGCAAACTCTTTCCTCACACAATAGGTAATGTCTGTCTTGAAATATGTGTTTATTCCTGTGAATGTCACTCATTACCTATGAATGTATCTCTAAATAGTATTATGTTATAAGTTATTAAATTTTAGATAAATTATATCAAGGTATAATTATCTTTGTGTAGCTGCAGCTTGAATTTTTTTGTTTGACTCCATTTTTTAAAAAGACTTATCCAACTGGGCGCAGTGGCTCACACCTGTAATCCCAGCACTTTGGGAGGCCGAGGCGGGTGGATGACTTGAGGTCAGGAGTTCGAGACTAGCCTGGCCAACGTGGTGAAACCCTATCTCTACTAAAAATACAAAAATTAGCTGGGCATGGTGGGCACCTGTAATCCCAGCTACTCGGGAGGCTGAGGCAGGAGAATTCCTTGAACCCGGGAGGCAGAGGTTGCAGTGAGCCGAGATCACACCATTGCACTCTAGCCTGGGTGACAAGAGCGAAACTCCATCTCAAAAAGAAAAAAAAAAGATTTATCCATAATGATGCATGGAGGTCTAGTTCTTTGATTTTACTGCTGAATGGTGTGCCATAGCAGTAGTGTACCACGATTTATATTTGGTTCTTTATTTGGTGGAAGTTTTTCCCTTTATTGTTTATATTATGCCCTGTCTCCCATCACCTTGGTCACACCTCTGATTCCAGCTGCCACAGTTGTAAATACAGGCTTACAACTATTTACAGAGGTGTAAATAGTTTCGTGTGTGCTTCCATTCACTTATTGCTAATAGCACCTCATCTCTGTGAAGCTTGCTGGTCCCAGCACATACATAGCTCCAGTGTGGTGAAATTATTTTGGATAGAGAATTCTGGTAGACACTATGTATGTATTTTAGGAAGTACCATGGAAATTAAGCCTCTATTGCTTACAGCAATGACTTTGATGGCATAATCTTTTATTAACTTTTCTTCCTTCCCTCTCTCTTATCACTTCTGCCCTCAGGAACCATCTCCCAAATAAACTGCTTGCCTGCAAGTCTTTTTCTCAGGCCCTGCTTTTGGGGAAGCCAAGGAGTGAGTGTGTGTGTGTGTGTGTGTGCGCGTGTGTGTGTGTGTGTGTGTGTTTTCTGTTTTGTAGGATTCATCTCTGTGGCTTCTGATAAGTGAGACCAAGTTAGGAGCCCTGCCAAATAAGGCTGCTCCATTCTGCTTCAGAATCTGTAGTATCTTTTCTTGGAGATCTCTTTTGAAGTTTGTGGCTTTGAATTTTGTCTCTATTCTTATGATTGGTTGCTAGGGAAGCAGTCTGCCTGCCTTCCTTCCTGTCTGCGTGTTTGTTTACTAGTCTTCTTTCTTTTTGTATTTTAGGAACACCAGTTTTCCTAAGGTTGGATTATCTTTCTTCAATTCTATGTATTTTTCTGATTACATTAATCTTTGTATTCTCAGATTGTGTCATAGTTTTTTTTCAATTATGACTATACTCTTATGTTTCTTAATTATTAGTTTTATGGTAAAAAGTTTTATCATCAATTTTTAAACTCCTTTTAAAATGCACTCTGGTTTTTCATCTCGTCTTCTAGTTCTTGTTTATTCTATTCACATTCTCAGTAAGTTCCAAATCCTGAAGCTTTCGTGAATAATGTTCTTCATATTCATTGGGTTATATTTTTCTCCTGGGCAGAGTTCTTTGATCTGTTGTATGCTACATTTTTCCAGCTGTCTATCTTCTGGTCTGTGCCTCCCTCCCTACTCTCTCTCTCCCTATTTTTGTTTATTTCAATTTGATCAGCTACTGGTGATGCATGTTCTTTTTCGTCTCGCTCATGCTTCACAGCTCTGCCCCACCTTTCCATTTGTTTGCACATTGTGTGGATGACTTCTTCACTCCTCATGTCACATTTGTTCTGGGCTTACCTCACCTTTGTGGTTGCAAAAATATAAACTCTGCCCCCTTTCCATTCCTCTTTTGTCTCTCTCTCCAGTAGGTCATGGTGACCTGTACACATTATTTCTCCACTCTGACATGGTATATTAAATTTTTACAAACTAGCCCTGATATTTTTCTGTCTTCCTGTAAAAACTGCTCCTTTGGTTCTTACTGCTCACACAACACCATATCATGGTTTGCTTTCTGCAGCAGGAGAATGTATTGTGTTTTCATTGGAAAGACCTTTGGTGTGTTACCTTAGAATTTTTACTTTTGCTGGAAAGTGCTGGAATTTCTGTCTTACTTGTTGTTTCCCACAATTTAGGCAGCATCTCCTAGTTGCAAGAGGGAAAAATAATGGCATTTATTCAATTTGTTTTTCTCCAGATTTGAGGTGTTAATGAGAATTGTTAATTCATCTCTGACTTCTGATACATGAGGACCAAGTCAGCCTTGCCAAACAGAGCTGTTCCATTCTCCTCCAGAAGCTATTGTATTTTTACTTGACTATCACCTTTGAGGTTTATGACTTTGAGCTCTTCCTGTCTTGTGTATTTGCTGCTGGAGAACCAACCTACTTACCTGTTTGCTCTCTACTTTCTTTCCTTCCTTTTCTTTTTGATGTTGGTTGAAGACAGGAGATTATGTGAAGAAGCTTTCATTCACTACTTTATCCCAGAAGTCTTCATGTTTTTTTTTTTTTAATTGTGAAAAAATACACATAACATAAAATTTGCCATCTTAACCATTTTTAAGTATACAGTTCAGTGGCATTAGGTGGCATTGTGCAACCATCACCACCATCTATCTGTGGAACAGTTTTCATCTTGCACAACTAAAACTACCCATTAAACAGTAACTACAGAGGCCGAGGTGGGCAGATCACAAGGTCAGGAGATCGAGACCATCTTGGCTAACACGGTGAAACCCCGTCTCTACTAAAAAAAATTTTAAAAATTAGCCTGGCGTGGTGGTGGGCACCTGTAATCCTAGCTACTCGGGAGGCTGAGGCAGGAGAATGGTGTGAACCCAGGAGGCGGAGCTCACAGTGAGCCAAGATGGCACCACTGCGCTTAAGCCTGGGCGAGAGAGCAAGACTCCATCTCAAAAAAAATAAAATAAAATAAAACAATAACTCCGTATTCACCCCAACCGCCTTTTTCTTGTTTGTTTGTTTTAAAATTTACATTATATAAGAATGTTTCTGTACTGATATGGTTTGGCTCCCTGTCCCCACTCAAATCTCATGTTCTGTTGTAATTCCCAGTGTTGGAGGTGGGGCCTGGTGAGAGGTGATTGGATCATGGGGATGGTTTCTGATGGTTTGGCACCATTTCCCCTAGTGCTGCCTCAATGACAGAATTCTCACAAGATCTGACTTAAAAGTGTGTAGCATCTCCGCCTTCGCTCTTTTCCTCCTGCTCCCACCATGTAAGATGTGCCTGCTTCCCTTTCGCCTTCTGCCATGATTGAGTTTTCTGAGGCCTCCCCATACATGCTTCCTGTACAGCCTGTGGAACTATGAGCCAAGTAAACTTTTTCATGAATTACCAGTCTCAGTTATGTCTTTAGAGCAGTACAAGAACAGACTAATTGTACATGTATCTTTTGTGAAACTGCTATTGAAACTACTGTCTTGTTATTTATATCTTAATATGAGTAAGAGAAAGTAGTCTTAGAATTACTTTCAGGAAAACTTCATTCCTGCTCTTTACTGAATATATATATGTGTGTGTGTGTGTCTATACACACACACACATATATATGTTTATACACACACACATATATATGTTTACCCTATATTACTAGGGATAAAACATGCTGTGTAGATAGATTCCCTTTGTACCTTGATTGCCAAGAAGCGTAAGTACCTTGAGCTTAGGGTTTTCTGGTATAATTTTATACCTCCGTTTAATTTTATGTGCTTAAGTCACCCTCAGAGCTTTTTTTTAGCAAATGAAATATAATAAGATAATACATGAGGCCGGGCATGGTGGCACAATTCACTGGAGTCCCAGCTACTCAGGAAGCTGAGGTGGAAGGATCGCTTGACACCAGGAGGGCGAGGCTGCAGTGAGCTATGATCGTGAGCCACTGCACTCCAGCCTGGGTAACAGAGTGAGACCCTGTTTCTGGGGGGGAATAAAAAGAAGAAATTATTAAGTAGCTTTTAGTTTAGCCAAAAGAATTCTCTGAAAGAGAATTGCATGTTGTTCATTTGAATGTAAGCATTTTATTGCTACCCAAGTTCACAATCTGTTTGTCAACTGAAATGCTTTGAAATTGACCTAATCACTAAGTTTTTTTTTCAGCTGAATTGTAATATTTAAGATAGACAGAAAATCTTAGTGATTATGGGTAAGTTTGGGAGATGTGTCCAAAATAAACTAAAATTTTTTAAAAAGAGAAGGAAATATTTATTACATGTTTATTATATGATGTATTTTTCTTAGTCATCACAAGAGCCCTAGTTTATTGTTTAACAGATTCATTATCCCCATATTTCAGCTGTGAAAACTATAGCTCATTCATGTAAAATTGCTTTCTCAAGGTCTCTTAACTAATAAAAATAGAACTGGAATTTGGATCATTTTTTTCTGAGAAATTACGATAGAACCTTTATTACTGATGTCTCTATTCTGGAAACATTTCGTACTAGAAACATGAACTGTTTCAGTCTCTATGCTATAACTGCTTTGGGAATATTTACCTGCTTCTGTAAATACATCCCAAAGAAATGACTTTTTAGTAAGGAATACAGTAATTTACTTCCTAAAGTCTAGAAAATAAAAAATACTGTACCTTGAGAGGAAACTTTAAAAAATCAATCTGTACCAAGCCAAAGTGGAAATGTACAAGCCTCTTAAAGAAAGTGATGTCTCCAGCTCTGCAAGTTTGGGCAAGTTTTTACAGTTAATAACGTTTGTGAAATTCAACAAATAACTTCTGTTGACAACAGGAGAGTATATGTTGTTATTAATCAAGAGAGTGGTTTTAATTTTATTGCTCTCCTGAACAAATACCCTTGAAGATGATTTCTTCTTAAACTCTTCTTACATTCTTACTTTTTCTGTTTCCCCCATCATTCCCTTTTCTTTTTCCCAACTCTACAGCCATGTAGTCTTTTGCAGAGGCTACATGAGGATTGGAGAAGTGGGGGAAATTTTGAAGACAGTTGTAAATTTATACTGGCAGTGCTGTTATTTCACTATTTTGTTTTTATGCATTTCTGAATGAAAGGATATACATATGTGTGTTACTCTGTTCTCATACTGCTAATAAAGACATGCCTGACACTGGGTAATTTATAAAGGAAAGAGATTTAATTGACTCACAGTTCAACATGACTGGGAAGGCCTCAGGAAACTTAGAATCATTGCAGAAGGGGAAGCAGACACATTCTTTACATGGCAGCAGCAAGGAGAAGTGTCGTGCGAAGGGTAGGGGAAAGCCTCTTTTGAAACAATCAGATCTCGTGAGAACTAACTCACTGTCACGAGAACAGGATGGAGGAAACCACCTCCGTGATACAGTTATCTCCACCTAGTCCCTCCCATGACGTGGGGATTTTGGGAGCTATAATTAAGATGAGATTTTGGGAGGAAATACAACCAAACCATATCAATATGGCATAGAGGTTGAGTATAGGTTCTGGTTTTAGATAGCCTGTATTCACATCCTAGCTTTTCTTTCCACTTAGGCAAGTTAAGTAAATTCCCTGTACTTCAGTTTCATCATTTATAAAATGAGGGTTGAAATAGTAGGAAAGCCTGGGATTGTTGCCAGGAAAAATTAAGGCACTTAAGACATGCCTGTCACATAGGAATAATTCAGGACTGGTGCCGTGGCTCACTCTTGTAATCCCAGCACTTTGGGGTGCAGAGGTGGGAGGTTTGCTTGAGGCCAGGAGTTAGAGGCCAGCTTGGTTGACATAGCAAGACTGTCTCTATAAAAAATAAAAAATCCGGCTGGGCATGGTAATAGTTGGTAATAGTGTTGGCCTGTAATCCCAGCACTTTGGGAGGCTGAGGCAGGTGGATCACCTGAGGTGTTGAGACCAGCCTGGCCAAAATGGCAAAGCCCTGTGTCTACTAAAAATACAAAAAATTAGCCGGGCGTAGTGGTGTGCGTCTGTAATCTCAGCTACATGGGAGTCTGAGGCAGGAGAATCGCTTGAACCGGGAGGCAGAGGCGGCAGTGAGCCGAGATCACGCCACTGCACTACAGCCTGGGAGACAGAGTAAGACTCCGTCTCAAAAAAAATAAAAAATAAATCATTCAGTACTTGGGAATGTCTCTTCCACCTAACTTTGTCCAATTAGGGCAATAATTCACAACTCTGGCTATGTATTAGGAGTCGTGCAAGGAGCTTTTAAAAAATACAAATCCAGCAAGGCACTGTTCCTCACACCTGTAATTCCAGAACTTTGGGGAGTTGATGTGGAAGGATCACATGAGGCCAGGAGTTCAAGACCAGCCTGGGCAACATAGCAAGACTCTGTGCTACAAAATACGTGTATATAACACATCCGCCCCTACTATTCTAATGATTAAGCCTTCGATAGGGATGGGGATCAGATTTTCCCTATTATTTACTTATTTATTTGTTTATTTGTAAATGCCATGAGGTTTTATTTTTTATTTTTATTTTTTTTCCATCTGTTTTGTTCACTGCTGTATCCCCAATACCTGGAATAATGCCTGACACATTAAGTAGCCACTCAGTATTTTTTTAATGAAAAAAAATGAATTATCTGTGGATTCTCAGTGGTTTATCTCCTCGCTTGCCATAATTTTTTTTTTTTTTTAATTTACAAAGGTAAAATTCATTCTTTTTGCTGAACGGTTCTATTAATTCATGGTCAAATCCTCCCCTTAACCCTTGGCAACCACAGATTTATTCTTCATCCTTAGAATTTTGGGTTTTCCAGAGGGTCAAATAATTGAATCATACACTATGTACCTTTTTGAATCTGGCTTCCTTCACTTGTAATGCATTTGGAGCTCATTCGTGTTAAGCATATTAATAGTTTATTCTTACAAGTGGTATTCCATTGAATGGAACAAATATGTCAACAATCTTGCACTGTTTTATTCTTTTTGATCTTTAGCTTTCCAGAGTGTTGAATCTTCCACCAGAAAACTTGATCACGTCAATATCTGCAGTTCCAATTTCCCAGAAAGAGTTAAGTATAATATGCTTGTAACAATCTAAAATGTTGCTGACTTTGTTGTTATACCAAAAAAGCAAAAAAGAATTGTTACTCTTCAATTTGTGGAATAGTCCTTGAAATTAACTATAAGATATGATTCGTTATATTCAACCTATTACTCCTATTGACTTTAATAAAATTAAAATCTGTATTTTAAATACTCTGATATGGCAGATTATATATTCTTATGTTCATTATTTTTGTTATGATAGTAACTGTAATTGTAGCAAAGTCTTTGGGAATGAGGTTCAAATTCAATTCTGTAACAATAAATAACTAAAATTGTAGTTAGAATCTCAGGGTTTTTGAAGGGATATTAAAGATTGTACAACCATCTGGTGCTTGAATACTGTTGTACCATATTTATCTACTAGGTTTTTAATGTTGTGTTTGTTTATTGAGTTTCCTTTTGAGTACTCCCAGGGATAGAAAACTGTTGGTTAGGACTACACACAACTTGTAGTTGCTTTCTCCGTTATAGAGAGATAATCTCTTTGTGAGTTTGGTCATCCTAAAGATTCTTGTTTACCATTTGGGTAGAAAACAGCAATTCGTGGATGAAGTATTCTCTTGTCAATTAATAATGACAAGAAATTAGCTACATAGTAGGCATTTAAGCCCTAAGCTTTGAAAAGAAGTAAAGATATAATTACCAGTACCATTATGTCCTTGTATTTTATTACTTAACTTTGTCAGGACTTTAAGAGTAGAATGAATATTCTTCTCAGGATAGAACAAAGAAGTAAGTGGAAAAGAAAGAGAAAGGCTACGTTTGGCCTTCTAGTGAAAGCACCTTTAAAATGGCCCACTGCAGCTTTTTATATATATTGACTTTCTGTAAGAGAAGCAACCACCACCAAGAGGATCTCATGATTATATGTAAATAGATGTAACCTTCCCAACTAGTTGCCTGTTTCATAAAATCTGTAAATGACATTCTGCATAATAAGGGAAATGTTACTGGTTTGGTGTTTATTTGTTTTGAGACCAGGTCTCATTCTGTTGCCCAAGCTGGAGGGCAGTGGTGTGATCTCGGCTCACTGCTGCCTCAAACTCCTGTGCGCAAGTGATCCTCCCATCTCAGCCTCCAAAGTAGCTTGGACTACAGGCTCACGCCACTATGCCTGGCTGACTTTTTTGTATTTGTTATAGGATGGGGTTTAGTCATGTTGCCCAGGGTGGTCTTGAACTCCTGAGCTCAGGCAATCCACCTGTCTTGGTCTCCCAAAGTACTGGGATTACAGGTATGAACCACCACACTCAGCCTGTTTGTTTCTGTTTTCATTTGATGTGTCAAAGGCCTTTAAGAAGCTGAACCATCTTGGCCCATCTTTTGAAGAGTATTTCGTTTGCCTGCTTCCACCTTAACAATCTGAAGTATTGACTTTAGTTTATAGAAAATAAATATTGGGGCCAGGCGCGGTGGCCCACGCCTGTAATCCCAGCACTATGGGAGGCTGAAGTGGGCAGATCACAAGGTCAGGAGATCGAAACCATCCTGGCTAGCATGGTGAAACCCCGTCCCTACTAAAAATACAAAAGGTTAGCCAGGCATGGTGGCACGTGCCTTTAATCCCAGCTACTCGGGAGGCTGAGGCAGGAGAATTGCTTAAACCAGGAAAGCAGAGGTTGCAGTGAGCCGAGATCTCACCACTGCCCTCCAGCCTGGGTGACAGAGTGAGACTCTGTCTCAAACAAACAAAAAAAAAGAAAAGAAATATTGGGGAGGGCCTCAAGATTTTTCTGGCCTACAAATCTGAAATTCTTCGTATTAAGTTTGCTTAAAACAAAGGGAATCTTTACTGCTTTGCCATAATAAATTCAGGTTTCCTTTATAGTATGTAACTAAGCCTACCTGTTCGGTATTTCTGACTTTATTCCAGAATGTTTATAAGTGCCAGGAGAATTAAGAAATACTATTTTTGTTAACACGGTTTAATTAATATAATGAATTACTTTACTCTGATCTAATTCTGTTGATTTTATTTTCTGTCTACTATCTGATGGTAGTAAACAGAATTAACAACTTTATTATAAGCCAGTGGCTATC
>NW_012102787.1:3656117-3666595 GCF_000951045.1 Mandrillus leucophaeus
GCTCTATTGGTCGCTGAGGCTGGAGTGCAATGGCAGAATCATGGCTTACTGCAGCCTCGACCTCCCAGGTTCAAGCTATCCTCCCATTTCAGCCTGCCAATTAGCTGGGACCAGAAGCGCAGGCCAGCACACTTGGCTAATTTTTTAAATTTTCTGTAGAGACAGTGTCCACCTACGTTGCCCAGGCTAGTCTTGAACTCTTCAGCTTAAGTAATTCTCCCACCTTGGCCTCCCACACTAGAATTATAGGCATGAGCCAGTGTGTTGGGCTCTCCTCATCCACAGTTGTTTATTTTGATATCTACTGCATTTCATAGCCTAGATGTTTTGCCTTTTTAAAGGTTTTTTTTTTTAATTTATTTTTCTATTATAAAAGTAAAACAGATAATCTTCTTAAGGAAATTCAGGAAAATACAGAAGAATAAGAAAAGATAAAAGCCCTCAATAGTCTTACTATAGTAAGACAACTGATTTTAGCAAGTTGATGTACTTTTTACTTTTTTCTTGCCTTTAAAAAGATATAGCTATAAAACTACATAGAAATATGTAAGATTTTTAAATCCTTTTCCTGACATAATTCTTTTTTTTAATGAATATCTCTTTTAACAATGTTGTAACATTCCCTTGTTGATAGACATTTAGATTGTTTTCATTTTTTAATATGAATTTTTTTCTTAGAGATTGGGTCTTGCTATGTTGTCTAAGCTGGTCTTGTACTCCTGAGCTCAAGCAGTCCTCCTGCCGTGGCCTCCCAAAGTGCTGGAATTACAGGCATGAGCCACTGTACCTGCCCAAAGTATAATACATAGTAGGCTGCTGGTTGATGTATTAAGGCTCAGGAAAATTCTTAATGGTGATTGTAGACTAGGTTTTTAAATGTGGTGTTAACCAGAAGTCACACAGGAATTTTTAGTTATTTCCCTGAGTTTCATAAGTGTTAATGAAGGAAATAATTTGTGCCTCCTCAAAAATAAGTCTTTTCATTCCAGTGACAGATGGGCTGGATAAATAATGTTTCAACCCTCTTACTCTACCTATCGAGTCTCATTCTCTAGTTCCATATTAAACACCAGAAGATAAATTAATGTGAATAGTTATAATAGATGCTTATATGTTGATTTAAAAATATTTTTTTGCACCTTGAACTATTTCAAACCTACAGAAAAATTCATAGAGAATGATGTAATGAGTACTCTCATGGTCACTTTCTAAGCTGTCAAGTCCTTTTTCCAAATGTACTTCAAGTCTTATTTTGTAGGGAAAGGAAGGGCTTTTGATTTTTATTAAGCATTACAGATAATGTTGAAATCACTGATATGTATTTGTTTGACTTCATTCCCTACCCTGCTTTCCTAGAGAGAACTGATCTCATGATGCAAATGATTTATTTTCACTAATCAGTTGCTTTGTGTTTGTTTCTTTGTTTTTGTATTGTTTTTTCACCTACCCAGTGAAAAGAATAAATGGCATTGTCTGTCTTTTTAATGAACTGCTGAGTGTTAAGAATAATATTCTTCTTTTTCTCATGTCAAAACTCAAATTACAACATTTAAAAAATACATCATTTGGAGGTCAGTGGAAGGGTTTAAATGAAGCATACCTTTGGAGTAGTAGAGGAAGCGTTGTAGAAGAGGTCAAGAGACCTGGGCCCTTTTCTCAATCTGTGTTTATTTGCCGTAGGATTTTAAAGGAGACGTTTAGCTTGCCAGACATCAGTTTTCATGTCTATAAAATAAGGTGACTGCTCTACCTGTTTCACAGAGATACCATAAAGCTACATTTGGGTAATAGAAGAAGAAGAATTTTTTGAGATGGGGTCTTGCTCTGTCACCCAGGCTGGTGTGCAGTGGCACGATCTTGGCTCACTGCAACCTCTGCCTCCCGGGTTCAAGCAATTCTCGTGCCTCAACCTCCCGAGTAGCTGGTGTGCGCCCCCATGCCCAGCTAATTTTTGTGTTTTTAGTAGAGATGGGGTTTCTCCATGTTGGCCAGGCTGCTCTCAAACTCCTGACCTTAAGTGATCCACCTGTCTCGGCCTCTGAAAGTGCTGGGATTACAGGCGTGAGCCATCGCACCTGGACAGAAGAGGAAGAATTTTATAAGACGATAAGAAAAATATTCCAAATAAATACTAGGTTATTTCTAATTTTCTTGGTTTTAATTTTGTTTTTTTTTATTTATTTTATTTTATTTACTTTTTTGAGACGGAGCTTCACTCTTGTCACCCAAGCTGGAGTGCAGTGGCGTAATCTTGGCTCACTGCAATCTCCACCTCCAGGAGTCAAGCGATTCCCCTGCCTCAGTCTCCCAAGCACCTGGGACTATAGGTATACACCACCATGCCTGGCTAATTTGTGTGTGTGTATTTTTAGTAGAGATGGAGTTTCACCATGTGGCCAGGCTGGTCTAGAACTCCTGACCTCGGGTGATCTGCCTGCCTCGGCCTCCTAACGTGCTGAGATTACAGGCATGAGCCACCGCTCCTGGCCCCTTGCTTTTAATTTTGAAAGTACACAGAACACCTTATTCTGGTAAAGGTATGTCTCAATAGAGAACTCATAGTGATGAGTCTTTGTTACACAACTAATTCTTTTAAGGTAACAGGTCTACCTCGTTTCAATGTCTGTCTTTAGAGAAGTAGCTGATTTTCAGCTTTCTGTGGATTCTTTGTTGGAAGAAGACAATGACCATTCAAGACCAGATACTCAAGTTCAAGCCAAGAGACTAGCAGAGAAGGTACTTTAGCACTATTATCTTTTTGACATTGTAATAAACTTGTTATTTTAAAAAAAATACTCTGCAGGCTATCTCAGCCATAATAGTGAATTTAATAGTGTTTCTTTGTTCGAGGCATCTTGTGTAATATAATTTAAATTCATTTTAGCCACATACTATAAGGTTATAATGATTTTTCAAATTAGTTATAAAGCATTCCTCTTGAGCTGACATTGTTCAATTTTTTGATTAACCACTTACAGGAAGACTGAAGTGTTAATTAAATTTACACATTGAATCTGGATGGACTTTTGAATTTAGGAGAACAAGCTTGATAAATTAGAGCAGTGAGTTGCAATTTTTAAAATGAGTTTTTGAAAAGATGAACATTAAAATATGAGAAGAATTGATGAGATGTAAATAGAATCATGATTACAGAGAAGAGGTGGTTAGATGATTATAATAAGCCTCTTTCATTTCTAAGTTCTCTGATGGGTTTGATATCTAAAAGAGGAATTGAAAGGATTGTAAGGAATTACTAAATATAAATTGTTAGTGTAATTCCCTCAGAAAAGGCAGATATGTTGGACAAGCATATTAACATATGTCACAGAGGCAGTGTCTGGGAACTCTAAAGAACTGGAACAATGAAAGTCACTATCATAGAAAGAGATGCTTATTTACAGGATGAGTATGATAAAGGAGCATTGGTAGCTTAGTAAATATTTATTTGATCAGAAAATCACTCCCAGATATTTACCAGGAATAGAATTATTCAAAATATAATAATTATTTCCTTTTCCCCATTTCTTATAGGTTCTTAAAAATAAAGACTAGTTGCTCTTTAGTGACAGCAGATAATCTCTTCAAGTTCCATAGGTTTTTCATGAGATGGGTTCAGACATCTAATAGGTTAAAAAGTGAAGGCATATGCATAAGACGAACTATCTAAATTACATCTTATCTGTTGGTGCAGGTGCTTTAGCGTAGACCCTGACAGAATGTCATGTTCTGTGGCTCTCATGAAAGCTAGGTGAGATAAAAAGTGTTCATCGTATGTCAGAGTAGGTAGAATATGGGTAGAGTGATTTTTCTTACTTGTTAAAAGGTGAATTTGAGGGGAGGGAAAGGGAATGAGGAAGAGAGAGACTAAATACAGAATAGTATGTTAATTGGGAAAAAAAGAGAATGTGTTTACTTAAATAGAATTATGGAACTAAAGAGATTGCCTAAGAACTAGGACCCGATATAGGGACCAGGAAAGATGACTGACTTGTGTCTTTGTAAGCCAAAAATGGTATTAGAACTACATATCTCATTAGGCCTATTATATAACATACCTACTTTGTGCGATTTGTTCTTTTCAGCTAAGATGTGATACAGTGGTGAGTGAAATCAGTACTGGTCAAAGGACTGTAAATTTCAAAATAAACAGAGAGCTCTTAACAAAGGTAAGAATAAGTTAATATCCAGCCATTGTGCTTTCATTCTCTCTGCTTTAGCCACAGTGGTCTTCCTCCAGTTCTTAAATTCATTATACCTTCTCTAGCCTCAAAACCTTTGCACACACTGATCCATAACTTGGGGAGTGCCACCCCGAGTTAACACCTGCTCATCCTTTAAATCTTGATATTTCTTTGGCAGTACCTTTCTGACCCCTTCATTTATATGCTCTCGTAGCACTGTACAGTCATATACCACATAATGACATTTCATACGCAGTGTGTATAGATGATGGTCCCATAAGACAATATCATATTTTCTCTGTGTTTAGATATATTTAGGTATACAGACACTATTGCATACAGTATTCAGTACAGTAACATGCTGTACAGATTTGTAGCCTAGGAACAATAGGCTATAACATACAGCCTAGGCGTGTAGTAGACTATATCATCTAAGTTTATAGAAGCACTTGGGAGGCCGAGGCAGGAGGATCACTTGAGCCTGGGAGTTCGAGACTGCTCCTGGCAGCATAGCGAGACCCTATCTCTACAAAAAAATTAAAAAATTAGCCACACATGGTAGTTTGCGCCTGCAGTCCCAGCTACTCTGGAGGCTGAGGTAGGAGGATCACTTGAGCCTGGGAGGTTGAGGTTGCAGTGAGCTGTGATTGTGCCATTGCACTCCAACCTAGGTGACAGAGCGAGACCTTTTCTCAAAAATTTCAGTGGCCATGAATTTTCAAGCTTTATTTCAATTAACAAACTAAAGAAATTTTTTCTAATTTGAGGATACCCATTAGCTCACTTATTAAAAATATTCCCAAATCCTTCTCAATTGACAATGCAGGGACAAGGGTCAGGGCTTTGAAGTCCAGCTACTCTTTCGCATAGGGGAATTCTTCCGTATTGCAGCCTTGAGGATCTGAATCTTAGTGGGAATTTGATTAAAGGAGCAAGCAGTCTGCTTACAGTTGCCCTGCTTAGTGTCACAGTAAAGCCAGATCCTAGAGCAGTGAGCACTCATGTTCAGAAAAGGACTATTGAATGTACCTCTACTATGTGTTACAATTTTAATGATAATTCTTCTTTACTCAAAACTTAATTTATTCTACATTTGGCTGTCAACCTAAAAGGAGGAAACTGAGGCAAAATTAATATAAGTAGAGAGTTTACTTGGGCCAAGCTTAAGGATTGCAGCTGAGGAGCACAGATTCAAGTTGCCCTGAATATACCCTTTGATCGGCAGCAGTTACAAGTGGATTTTTAAAGGGAAAGAAGAGGGAGTTTGAGTTGTTAACCAGAATTTACATTAAAATAATGTAAACTATTGATAGGCTGTATATTTTTCTTTGTATCACAAATTCCAGTAACATGAAGATAACGTGTGAGGCAGCTAGTTGGGAACAAAATCACATAAAACAATTGTCCCCAGCCATATGAGGGAGAGTTTGTGCATAACTGATGTCTGATAGGCATGTCTTTCTGGGCCTGCATACCTCACATAGCTGAGATTACTCTGAGCTATTTTTCTTTTCTCAAGCTTATAGCATCTGCTTTTCTCACATATTGTATCTCTAGTTTTATAATTTTAACTGTTTTACAGTCCATTTTTTAATAAGTAGGATAATACTCTAAAATAATAAAAGTAAATACATAAATCACTAACGTAGTCATTTATAATGAAGTATTATGTACTGTACATAATTGGATGTGCTATACTTTTATACAACTGACAGTGCAGTAAGTTAGTTTACACTATAATTTTTAGGTCTCAGATGGTGGTCCTTTGCATGGTTTTTTTTGAGACGGAGTTTTGCTCTTGTTGCCCAGGCTGGAGTGCAGTGGCACAATCTTGGCTTACCGTAACCTCTACCTCCCAGGTTCAAGCAATCCTCCTGCCTCAGCCTCCCCGGGTAGCTGGAATTACAGGCATGTGCCACCATTCCCGGCTAATTTTATATTTTTAGTAGAGACGGGGTTTCTCCATGTTGGTCAGACTGGTCTTGAACTCCCAACCTCAGGTGATCCACCCACCTCACCCTCCCAAAGTGCTGGGATTACAGGCGTGAGCTACCACGCCTGGCCATCATTTGCATGTTTAATGGATTTTTCAGATCCCATCAAGAAAAAAAATTCAACTCTTGTTAGGACCAACAAAGAATTAATAAAGCTTTGCTTGAGAAGTAACCATAATGGCATTGCGAAGAACTGTCACTTTGGTACCAAACTTCTACCTGTCAGTAGCTTGCAGTACTTTCAAGAGAAACTGTAACTTCAATTAATATTTAATTGTTAAAAGGGAAAAAAGAAAGTATGATCTAAACTAAATAGAAAAAATGCAAACAAAACCCTCTTTTCTTAGGGATGCTTCAAAAATACACAATGGATAACATCATTTTATTTTACACTTTTCAGTTTGCCAAGTTAAACTTTGCATGTTTTACCAAAAGTAAAAGAAAAAGATACTCATTTAAATGGCTCCAGTTCTGCTCCAGTGGCTGCATCTATTTCACTAATAGACATTTTTCCCATAGGCAGTGGATGCATTCAAGTCACATGTAGTTTCTGTAAATAGGAATGAATGATTTTAAGCACTTTTCAACTGTTGACCAAAGAATTAACAGGTAGGGTAGTACTGATAACTTCCTTATACATAGGGAGGTGAGTGATGGCTTCCTTGGTAGTCCTGATCAGAGCCATAAAGAAATAATTAACCAACAAAGAGTTAGATAAAATAACAAAACTTGTCTACAGAAAAAGACAATGGTGATAGACAAAGTACCAGTTAATTGGAATATTCATTAATTGCTAAGCATTCCAAAAAGTGAAACCTTTGAAAGATTTCATTCTAATTAAAAGCCTTTTATGCACCAGTATTTACATTACTGAATACAACTTACGTTTAAACATACATACTGATAAATAGGTGGGCCTCTAGCTTATTCATCTGTTAGAATATCTGGGAACATTTGTAACTCACTGACATTCTGCAGTTAAAAGCTTTCATTTGATTTAATAAATCTGCTTATTATTTGCCAGAGTCTAAATTACTGATATCTAAAGATAAAGTGGCTTGGATCTCGACCTCAAGGAGCTTGCAATGTAAAAGAAAAGCATAAAAAGAACCTCAGTGTAACATGTAATGGAAACAATAATGTGACGAGTATTATAATGGTGGCATATTTAAGATGCAACCTTAGTGTAAAAAGGGGTACATGTATGTGTATCTTGAGGAAGGGACATAACCTTGAATTGGAATGAAGATTAAAAATATATCTGGGAGATACAAGAACAGGCATTCCAGGCAGAGGGGATGGCTTGGGACAGAGTACAGATAGTCAGAAACATGGCATCATCTGGAAATTAGCAGACAGTTGAGAGTATGGTTTGCGCATAGATGGCATGGGGGAGGATAAGAAATTAGTGTGAAAGGCCTTCTGTTCTTTGCATAAGAGTTTCAGCTTTTTCCTATAAGTCATCATTTTCCATGTTATGTGTATCACAGGCAGCACGTATGATGATTTTTGGTAGTATACAGTGAAACTTGTTTCATTTTAATAGATATTTATTGGCAGAAAAACCTAGCACTTCGAACTTGTGATTTTTATGGATATTAGAATGTGCCTTTTTTTTTTTCCTGTTTTTTTGAGATAGGGTCTTGCTTTGTCACCCAGGGTGGAAAGCAGTGGTGCGATCATAGCTTATTGCAGTCCCAACCTCCTGGGCTCAAGCAATCCTCTCGCCTCAGCCTTCAGAGCAGCTAGGACTAACAAGCGCAAGCCTCCATGCCCAGGCAGTTTTAAAAATTTTTTAATAGAGATGGGGTCTTCAACAGGCTGGTCTTATACTCCTGGCCTCAAGTGATTGTCCTGCCTGGGCCTCCCAAGCATGAACCACCATGCCCAGCCTATGGTATGCCTTTAAACAAATAAATTTCAAAAAAGTTCAAAAAAAAACAAAAGTGATAGGCGTGTGTCAGGTAAAAGTCAGATTATAAATTGATAAATATATTTTTAAATTTCTTTTTTTTTTTCCTTTAGAGATGGAGTCTCTGTCACTCAGGTTGGCGTATAGCATCATCATCGTAGCTTACTGCAGGGCTTGACCTGCTGGGCTCAAGTAATCCTCCCATCTCAGCTTCCAAAAGTAGCTGGGAATACAGTCACAGGCCACTACACTTGGCTACTTATTTAAAAAATTTTCAGTGATGGGGTCTTGCTATGTTGTACAGACTGATCTCAAACTCCTGGCCTCTAGCAGTCCTCCCAGCTCAGCCTCCCAAATTGTTGGGATTGCAGGTGTGAGACACTACACCTAGTTGATAAAATCTCTTAAACCGTTCGAATCATTGAAGGGTTTGAATAAAATACACTCGATTAAATGTATATGCTATGTAAAAAGATAGGTGTTATTGTTTTATTATATAGTCATGTGTTGCTTAACAATGGGATACATTCATAGAAATGTGTCCATAGGTGATTTTGTTATTAAAGGACATCATAGAATACTTACCCAAACCTAGATGATAAAACCGACTACAGAGACCTAGGCTATAAACTTGTACATCATGTAAATACCAAATACAGTATTTGTGCAATTGTGACACAGTGATATTTGTATCTTAACCTATCTAAACATAGGAAAGGTACAGTAAAAATACAGTATTAAATATAAAAGATGCTATACCTGTATTGGGCATTTACCGTGAATGGAGCTTGCAGGACTGGAAGCTGCTCTGGGTGAGTGAGTGATGAGTGCATGTGAAGGCCTCGAATATTACTGTACACTACTGTAGACATTACAAACACTGTACACTTAGGTTACAATGGGTTTATAAAAACATATTTTTCCTTGTACCGTAACTTCAGAATAAAATAACAAAAATTTAAAAAAATATTTTTCTTGGCTCGACATGGTGACTCACGCCTGTAATTCCAGCACTTTGAGAGGCTGAGGCAGGAGGATCACTTGAGCCCAGGAGTGCTGGGGCTGCAGTGAGCTAGGATCACACTGCTGTACTCCAGCCTGAGTGACAGAGCGAGCCCCTGTCTCTATTTTTTTTTTTTTTTTTTTTTTGAGACAGAGTTTCGCTCTTGTTGCCCAGGCTGGCGTGCAATGGCACAGACTCAGCTCCCACCTCCGCCCCCCCCCTGCGTTCAAGCGATTCTCCTGCCTCAGCCTCCCAAGTAGCTGGGATTACAGGTGCACGCCACCATGCCTGACTAGAGACCCTGTCTCTAAAAAAAATAAATATTTTTCTTTCTTCAATAATAAATTAACCTTAGCTGACTGTAACATTTTTATTCTGTAAACTTTTTCATTTTTTAAACTTTTTTCTTCTATTTGTTTTTCTTTATATCTCAGCTTAATTTTTTAACTTTTGAACTCTTTTGTAATAGCAGCTTAAAACAAACACATTATACAACTGTACAAAAATATATCCTTATTCTGTAAGCTTTTTCTAATTTTTTAAATTTACTTTTTAGACTTTTTTGTTAAAAGCTAAGACACAAACACATTAGCCTCAGCCTACACAGGGTCAGGATCATCAATATCACTGTCTTCACCTCCACATCTTGTCCCACTGGAAAGTCTTCGGGGGCAATAACACACATGAAGCTGTCATCTTCTATGATGACAGTGCCTTCTGGAGTATCTCCTAAAGGACCTACCTGAGGCAGTTTTACAGTTAATTGTTTTTAATAAGTATAAGGAGTACACTTTAAAATTATGATTTAAAAATATAGTAGATTAAATACATAAATCAGTACAGTCCTTTATTATTATCAAGTATTATGTGGTGTACATAATTGTATGTGCTATTCTTTTATAAGACTGGCAGCCTAGCCTAGTAGGTTTGTTTACATCAGCGTCACCACAAACATGTGAGTACTGCAGTGCACTAGGCATTATGACCTGCTGCAACATTGCTGGGTGATAAGAATTTTTCAGCTCTGTTACAGTCTTAATGGGACCACCATTGTATATATGTGTGGTTCATCATTGACTGACACATTGTTATTTGGTGCGTTACTGTAGGTGTTGAGGTGTTGTTTTTGCAGTGGTATGGCTGACAGATGAGGACCTAAACCAGGGTAGAAGAACCAGTTATTAAGTAACTGTAACGATATTTAGGAGATAATACACATAGGACCCGGTGATTAACAGGTGACTAATTACAGAGGTTGAGGGAATAAGGTAAATGTTCAGGACTCCTAGGTTTCTGAGTAGGTTAGTTGGGTGAGTGGTAGTGCAGTTTGTGGAAATAGACAGTGTAGATGGAAGAACAAGTGTATTTTCTGTGAAATGCCTGAGAAG
>NW_012102787.1:3667990-3680863 GCF_000951045.1 Mandrillus leucophaeus
TTTTTTGAGATGGAGTCTCGCTCTGTCACCTAGGCTGGAGTGCAGTGGTGCGATCTCGGCTCACTGCAACCTCCGCTTCCTGGGTTCAAGCAATTCACCTGCCTCAGCCTCCCAAGTAGCTGGGACTACAGGCGCATGCCACCATGTCTGCTTAATTTTCTTTTGTGTGTGTGTGTTTTTTTAGCAGAGATGGGGTTTCACCATGTTGGCCAGGATGGTCTCGATCTGACCTCCTGATCTCCTGATCCACCTGCCTCAGCCTCCCAAAGTGTTAGGATTACAGGCGTGAGCCACTGTGCCCTTCCAAAAAAATTTTTTGTTTAATTGGCTGGGTGTGGTAGCATGTACCTATAGTCCCAGCTACTCTGGAGGCTAAGGTGGTAGGATTGCTTAGGTAGGAAGATCGCTTGAGTCTGATTGAGGCTTCAGTGAGCCCTGATTGTGCCACTGCACTTCAGTCTGGGAGACAGAGTAAAGCCCTGTCTCAAAAATGTAAAAATAAAAGTAAAATATAGATGCAGTTGGGGAAAGAAAACCAACTGATATGAGTAAACAAAAGTTCATCACCATTAACAAAAAATAAAATGAATTTTGTGAATTATATACCATAGTTCTATGTTAATAACTAAAAACTAACCTGGAATATGTTTGGGAAGTTTCTGTGGGATTTCCTTGTTTCTTACTTATGTAGCCAATAGGCATTATACATTTTTGTCTTTTTCCTACCATTACTTGTAGTCTTTCATATCACAAAAACTGCAGCAGCATGCAGCAGTTAACAGGTTAGCTGTGAAGTTGCAAAAGTTCTTTTCTGCACAACTTAACCCCTCAGTACTTTTCTTTCTTTATTTGTTAAAATAGTTCTTATCTCTAAGGCTGTCGTGAGGAGTAAGTTAATGCATATAAAATGCTTGGAACAGTGGCTGGCACATCGTATGAACTCAATAAGTATTAGATTATGCTTCTGGTTTTGTTGTTCATATTTACTGTGGGACTTTTGGCGGTTACTTAACTTCACCAAGCTTCAGTTTCCTTCTCTGTAAAATACCTACATAACTGGTTACTATAAGGATGAATAGACATGGAGTATAAAAGGGCACAGAATCCTTGTAAGTGTTAACTCATGTTACTATGACTAGCATTAGTAACAAGAAAAGTAGTGCTGGAGGTAGTGCCACTGAGAATTCTATGAAATTCTCAGTTCCATAAATTAGAATGAACAAATTGGCAATATTTAATTCTCAGCAACAGAGTAGTTAAAAGCATTGTAATTGTTGTTCATTAAATTACACTCCTTTAATTTTCAGACAGTGCTACAACAAGTAATTGAAGATGGCTCAAAATATGGATTAAAAAGTGAACTTTTCTCTGGTCTTCCCCGGAAGAAGATTGTGGTTGAATTCAGGTGAGGGTGCACCTTTTTTATGTGTTGCTTAATCAAGTTGACTGGGCAGAGGAGTGTTATTACCATCATCATTTGGGGTCTTAATAAATAACATATGGAAAACTTGAAAACCAGTGCAATTATATTATTTCTTGAAATCACAGTGAATCAATCATTGAACTATAAATAAAAACATATTTTTGGACCTCCAAAAATGTCTTTTTTATATATATATTTATTTATTTATTTATATTTAGTATTAACAGTTCCTTTTTTGGAAGAACTAGTTATTCACTTTAATAGACTCTTAAGGCAGAGGTAATGGTTACTGCCGTATTAGGAATTTTAAAGTGGCCAGGCATGGTGGCTCAGCCTGTAATCCTAGCACTTTGGAAGGCAAGGTGGGAGGATCACTTGAGGCCAGGAGTTCGAGACCAGCCTGGGCAACATAGTGAGACCCCCCCACCTCTTAAAAAAAAAAAAGTAGTTGTGCATGGTATCACACTTGCGTAGTGACAGCTACTTGGGAGGCTGAGGAGGAAAGATAGCTTGAGCCTAGGAATTCAAGATTACAGTGAGCTGGGATTGTCACTGCACTCTAGCTCAGGTGAGACACACCAAGACCCTGTGTCCAAAAAAAAATTTTTAAGTAATTTGATTACCAGAGAAACAAGTCTTTTAATATTTGTAATAAATGTAATTTTTAATTACCAGAAAAATAGCTTGAAGTTTTAATGTGCCTCTAAATAGTCTTCATAGAACTTTCTAACATGCTGTCAGTATAACTGTCTGGTATTTAGACTGTTTGAGGTAACGAAGAGAGAAAAGGGAACACTAAAAACTAATACTTTCATTGTACAGCTGACAGACTAGGAAATTATCAGAGATGTTGCATTTGTCTTCCTAAAGCTGAAGAACAGTCTTGATGAACTGTTTTTCTACTTAGAAAGATAGAACTTGCTAAGAGCCTTTTGTCTTAAGTATTTATGTCTGTGGAAGATTTTTAAAAATCGATATGGGAAGTATTATGTTTACTAACTCATTATTGCAGTTTATGATAATAGCCATTAAACTTAGTTATGATTAGCTCCTGTACAGTCAGTGAAAGAGCGGGTTTTATGCATGTGTACTGTCTCTGCCACTCACTTGTCTTCTTAAAGAAGGCAGACCCTCTAAGACCAAACTCATGAATTTATGGTAAGGACCAATTACTGAGTAAGCTTCTGCCCCTATGGAATAGACACTTACTATGAATGACTCTTGTACTGCAGTACACCACAATTATGATATTTAAAGTTGAGTTTAAATATTTGTTGCATCACAAAGAGTAGAGGGACTTCCTACAGTCATCCTCATACCGCAGAGGAACTACACTAAGGCCATCTCCTAAGGAAATTTGCCTGTTTTCTCTCCTCTTGAATAAGAAACCACTGCAAACCTTAATGTAGGGATTGTTAAACCTCAGCCCATAAGCAACATCCAGTTTGCCACTTGTTTTTGCAAATAAAGTTTTGTTGGAACACAGCCATGCACATTTGTTTACATCATCTACATTGGCTGCTTTCATATTGCAATGGCAGTTGAACAAAGTAGAGCTGAGTTGAATAGTTGTGACAGATCAGATGGTCCAAAAGCCTATTAAAGTATTTACTATCTGGCTCTTTAAGAAAAAGAATTGCCAGCTTCTGATTAGTGTCTTAAAACAACATCCATTTTGGTACTTATGACACCATGTATGAGGAAATGGGGAGAGAGGAGTATTTCAGGCCAGTGGTTCTTCTATTTGCCTGAGGTTATTTATGTAACTGGTCATCTGGAGACTATTGGGGCTAGAAATCAAAAGTGGCTCATTTACTTCTCTGGCTAGGCATCTCTGTCTCCCACCACATTGTTTCTCCAACAGAGTAGCAAGACCTCTTTACAGAGGTACTCAAGGCTCTAAGATAGTGAAAACATCTAATCTTGGAACAGGCATGGCATCATCAGTTTTGTCACTTTCTGCTGATGAAAGCAAGTCACAAGATCACCCCAGATTCAATGGAAGAAAAATAGAGTACATCTCTTAATGATGAGAGAAGCAAAGAATTTGTGATCATCTTTGATTATTTTCATTCATGTCTTTAAATTAATGGACATACTGCTTTCTTCACTGGGGAGGCACTTCATTACCATATTACTCTTAAACCCCTTTCAATTACCTAACCGGCAAGTAAAGGAAAATCAATAGGGAGGCAATATATTACCTGTGGCCGTACATTCATCCTTTAAGTAATGCCATTATAAGTTTCCTAAAACTTGAAAAGTTGCCACCATTACTTACCTTCTTTTGCATTTTTTTTTTTCCCACCTTCACCATCCTTTTACTCCAACTAAGCTCTAGAAATACTGTGGCATCAGTCTTCCTTACTCATTGATTCCCTGGCTTTCCTCTTAAGTTTTGGTTTCCCGTATACTGCTCCTTTTTGTTTATGCTTTTAAGAAGTATCTAAAAATAACCTGTTCTATGCGAGTTGTATTCTGTAGGCTTTTTGTATGGCAGTTAATTTGCTTATGGATTTGCTTCTCTTAGCTTTTTTCTAAAGCAGTTAAGGAAGGCTGGAATTTAAATGAGTGTCTGAATGCTGGTGAAGGCAGAGCCTGTCTATCTCCTAGCAGCCATCTTTGCTCTCTGACAGTTTACAAGTGGCATTGTTGTGAGACCATTGCTTCTCTCTCCCTTAGAGGTTTTCCAGATGCTGCAGTTCTTGCTGTTGTGATTTCAAAGTAGAGACAAAATAGGTGGAGACAGGATCAAAATTGATAGAGAACATTATTCTTGGATTTCTTCTGAAAATAAGAGAGATGGGAGAAGAGAATTTTTAAAATATGTAGTATCCTGAACAGACCAAGCAACATTCCCCAGAAAGCAAGAGATATGATCACTATGCTCAAGAAACTTTCTCCCTAAATTGAGTTGATGATGATAATACTAGATTAAGTAACTTGCCCAGGTTCACAGAGCTAACTCTTGATTCTGAAACCTGTATACTTAACTTTTACTGCTTCCCTGGTACATAGTGTAGGTTGTCATATATTTTGTCTGATTTAGGAGCAGTGTGATAAAATACAAGATAAATGGCTGTCCATCATAGATTTGGACTTCCCCTGGTAGATGGTGTAAGACTTGAAGCTAACTACTGTTTCCTCTCTCCTGTCTCTCTAGTCAGCCTTTCCTATTTTGTACAGATCAACTGTGTAAGATCATGGTAAGCAGTGGTAGCCTTTTCTTTTCTCAGCATGATTTTCCCCAGCCCCTGCTGCTCCCAAGTGTGAGACACTCTTCTAGCAAAACAGATTGGAGACCTCTGGCTGGCAAAATGAGACTTTTGAAAGTCAGGGTAGCAGTTCTGACTGTTAGTAACTGGTTCAGTGATCTTAGATGGGACAGTTGATTTCTCTGGCCTCTTATCTGGAAAATAAGTAGTTTTTTGTTTTTTTTTTTTTTGAGACAGAGTCTTGCTCTCTCGCTCAGGCTGGAGTGCTGTGGCATGATTCACTGCAACCTCTGCGTCCCTGGTTCAAGCAATTCTCCTGCCTCAGCCTCCCCAATAGAGTAGCTGGATTACAGGCATGTGCCACCATGCCCAGCTAGTTTTTGTATTTTTAGTAGAGACAGGATTTCACCATGTTGGCCAGTCTGGTCTCAAACTCCTGACCTCAAGTGATCTGCCCACCTTGGCCTCCCAAAGTGCTAGTATTATAGACGTGAGCGACCACGCCCGGCCAAGAGTGATGTTATCTGTCCCTTCTTACAAAATTAAGGAATAATTTAACAAAAGTCCCAATAAGATGCCCAGATTATAATTCATAGTAGCTACTTCAGTTGCCAAAAGAAGTGAATTTGTATTTTCCATTTTATGTATTCCCTTCTCAGTAGACATATGGTATCAGAGAGAAGCAAATTGTTGATTTCAAGGGACATTTTGTCAAAACTTGAAGACCTAGATAGATTCAATTTTTCTAATACCGGAGGGAAAATGCGAAGCGCTGAAAGGTTTTTTTTTTTTCTTAACAGACATTATAAATACATAGTTTTTAAAAAATTCAGAGATTACAAAGAGATATTTAATGAAAAAGAAGGCTCTTCCCCATCTCAGTTTCCTCTGTGGGTATCTATTAATCCCAGTATCAGTGTCTTACTCACCCTCCTAGAGATGTTCTATGCATTTGTAAATGGACTATACATATTTTACATTGTTTTCACTTCTTTCCCCCCCCCAATAATGTATTTTATGTTTCTTTCATATGAATGCATCCAGGGCTGGCTTATTTTTATTGTTCCATTGTATTCTGTTCTTTTTTTTTTTTTCTTAAATCAGCTTTATTGAGGGATAATTACATACAATGCTTATTTAAACATAGAATTTCACCATATTTAAACATATAATTTGATGAGTTTTGGCATAGGTATGCAAGTTGTGTAACTGCCTCCACAACTATGATATAGAGCTGTTTTTCTGGGGTTTTTTATTTCTATTGATTTTTTTGCTTTACTTTTATCTATGTCATTTTCTTTTATTCTGCTTGCTTTGGATTTAGTTTGCTCCATTTTTTCTAGTTTCTTAAAGGAGAAACTCAGATTATTGATTCGAAACCTTTTTTCTAATATAAACATTTCGTGTTATAGATTTTTCTGCTTTAGCTATATCCAACGAATTTACTAGTAAGGCAGCAATATGGTACAGCGCTAGGATTCCCCTTGTTTGCTCTTGTTCTCTCAAAACATCATAGTCCTTCACTGCCTGTTGTCCAGTTTCATAAAATCAGTGTTTCATCTATTTTTCTGGTTTTCTGATTATTTAAAGGCAGAAGAGTAAATCCAGTCCTCTTTTGGCTGTAAATGTAAGATTTTTTTTTAAGCCTTTAGAAGGATGTTTACTTTCTTTCTAAACAATGATTAAATAAATACCTGTGTAGTTTCATAATTTCATAATTGTGCACACATATCGTAGGATCAAGTTTTTAAATCGTAGTACTCTTAAGGGTATATAACAAGGCTTTGGAGACAAACCAGAATTAAGCTCTAGTTTTACCACTTTTAACCAGCTATGTTCAATTTTTTTTATAATTGATAATATAAAAGATAATAATTTATCTTTTTTTAATATTGAAAAACTTATGAAATTTTCAAACATTCACAAAACAGGGAACAGTATAATTAACCCCTATATGTTCGTTACACATATTTAAGAGTCATCAAGATATTGCCACATTTGCTTCATCATCTCTCTTTGTTGTCCCAGTTCCCTCATCTGTAAAATAAAAGAGTACCTTACCTCACAGCACATACGAGTATTAAATGAGTTAATGCCCGTGAAGTGTGTGCAGCTGTGCCTGTCAGGTAGTGAGTGCTCTGGAAGCATTTGCTATGTTAAATGATTGTTTACAACTTCTTGAGCACACATGGGAGTGATAAATGTGTTGTTTGGGAATTTGGAGTGGTGAGTCACATTCCAATTGTTAGAGGTTTTATGCATAAATATTTTTCCTTTTTTTTGTTTTGTTTTGTTTTTAATTTTACAGACAGAGTCTCACTCTGTCACCCAGGCTGAAGTACAATCATCATAGTTCACTGTAACTTTGAACTCCTGGGCCCAAGCTATCCTCCTGCTTTAGCCTTCCATGTAGCTAGGACTACAAGCATGCACCACCGCACCCTACTAATTTATTTTAATTATTTTTATTTTTATTTTTTTGAGACAGAGTTTTGCTCTTGTCACCCAGGCTAGAGTGCAATGAATGTCGTGATCTCGGCTCCCTGCAACCTCCGCCTCCCAGGTTCAAGCCATTCTCCTGTCTCAGCCTCCCAAATAGCTGGGGTTACAGGCATGCACCACCACACCCTGCTAATTTTTTGTATTTTTACTAAAGTAAGGGTTTCACCATGTTGATCAGGATGGTCTAGAACTCCTGGCCTCAAGTGATCCATCCTCCTCGGCCTAAGAAAGTGCTGGGATTACAGGTGTGAGCCACCGCGCCCAGCTACCTGACTAGTTTTTTGAAAAAAAATTCTGTAGAGACAGTGTCTTGATATGTTGCCCAGGCTAGTCTCAAACTCCTGGCCTCAAGCAGTCTCCCCACCTCAGCCTCCCAAAGTGCTGAGAGTACAGGCGTGAGCCATTGTGCTGGGGGTATTTTTACATTTTAAAATTTTGATTTCTGATACAATAAATAGTAGCAGATATTACCCATATGAAAAATATTTCTTTGAGGCCCTCAGTGATTTTTAAGAGGGTAAAGGATTTGCACTAAACTTAGTAATTTGTGTTGGTTTTGTCAATCCTTAAATGTATCTACTTCCTAAGTATACCACTTACGTGAATGCTATTAGTTCAGGAGTCACAGGATCATTTCATTAACAATGTCAAAATTTTGAGTTCTAATTTATCTTTGCTGTAAATTTTTGACTTTTAACTTATCTTTGCCCTAATACCAAAGGCTATACTCCACAATTTTGTCAAAGTATGGAGGCATGACCTAGTTGATTCTTAGAAGTCTTAATTCTTAGAATAGAGAAATAACTTTCCCCTTTTTTTTTTTTGCAGTTCACCTAATGTTGCCAAAAAATTTCATGTTGGACATTTGCGTTCTACCATCATAGGTAAGTGTTTAGTTTCACATAAAATACTAAACGTGCCTTTGAGGAAGTATTTGATAGTTTAATGGTTTAATGCTTAAATAACAAAAGAACAAAAAACAAAAACTTTAAATTTATATGAGCCTTATGCTAATTCAATATTACATGAAATGGACAACGTTGGTTAATAATGATGGAAACAGAAAATTCATTTCAAAACCAAAAGATTCACTGAGAAACTAATTTTAACTGCTATCTATGTTATGATTTTTAACTTTCTAAAAGTAAGTATAAATATGGAGAAGACCTGAAAGATGCAAAAGTAAAAATAGTTATGTGGGGATATATAACCCTTCAAAATTTTTGGCTCATATATTTTGTGGTTTTTTTGTTTCCCAGGCCGGAGTGCAGTGGTGCAATCTCAGCTCACGCAACCTCTGTCTCCCAGGTTCAAAGGATTCTCCTGCCTCAACCTCCCAAGTAGCTGGGATTACAGGCATGCGCCACCACGCCTGGCTAATTTTTGTATTTTTAGTAGAAACAGGGTTTCACCATGTTGCCCAGGCTGGTCTCGAACTCCTGACCTCAAGTTATCTGCCCACCTCGGCCTCTCAAAGTGCTGGGATTGCAGGCGTGAGCCACCACGCTCTGCCTATTCATATATTTTGTTTATATAAAATACATAACAATTTTTGTCAAAATTACAAAGTGCAAATAACAATTTTTATTAAAAATTCACCTCAGTCATGTGAGCACTTAGTGGAATGTTCAAGACTGGAAATTAGAACAAGACTATTTCTGGCCGGGTGCAGTGGCTCACACCTGTAGTCCCAGCACTTTGGGAAGCTGAAGCAGGCAGATCATTTAAGGTCAGGAGTTCGAGACCAGCCTGGCCAACATGGTGAAACCCCATGTTTACTAAAAATACAAAAAATCAGCCAGTGTGGTGGTGTGCACCTGTAATCCCAGCTACTCAGGAGGCTGAGGTGGGAGAATCGCCTGAACCCAGGAGGCGGAGGTTGCAGTGAGCTGCACACCACTGCACTGTGGCCTGGGCGACAGCTGGATTCAGTCTCAAAAAACAACAAAAAAAGACTATTTCAATAAATAGAGATTACTATGTAGTACTTCGTAGTTGTAATGCTTCAGTGTATAATATACTTACAATTTTCATTTATTTAGCACGTGTCATGCAGCAGGTGAATTTAAAAACTGAAATTAAAATTCTATAATATTGGAATTGGAAGGGACTTTGGAGTTTATCTCAATCTAATCTCACTTCCAATGTAGAAATCTGTCCTGTTGCATGCTTAAGAGAAAGTTGTTTAACCTGTACTTCAGTACTTTTCAGAATTGGAGAAATTAGTACTTGTGGCATAGATTGTTGTGGGGTCAGCTTTCATTGTTCTTGGGCAGCATTTTAAGAGAAGAAATGACAGGACTTGGTGAAAAAGTATAAGAAATATACAATATAAGAAAAGTTATGTGAGTAAGTCAAAAGTATAGGAGTGAGTAAATGATGGGTAGGGTATGATAAAGTTGTTTTCACAGTTGAGGGAAATATTTGGACCAGTTAGAGATAATATTTGAGAACTTACCATGCTGTGTTTTCATGTATTATATAATTCAATTTTATAACAGCCCAGTTTGGTAAATACTGTTAACTCTGGTTTATGGATGAAGAAATTCAGCTACCAAAAGTAACTTTCCCAAGATTCCAAAGTATTGTAGCCAGGATTTGAAATTAGGCAGTCTGATTCCAGAAGTCTAGGTTCAGATATTTAATTGGATTTGTGATATAACAAGGGGCTAAGAAGAAAAAAAATAAGAATATGCTATCTTTGTACCAGCTGGAAAAACTGGGGTTCCCATTGCTGGGACTTTATAGACTGGGAAAGTCTAGAAGTAGGGAAGCTGGAAAAGAAGTCTAGAAGTAGGGAAGCTGGAAAAGAAGATAGCTGCAGTAGTTTAAGACAGGTATGGATATTGGTGAAGCAAAAAAAAATCCATTCTTAGTAAAGGCAGGAGAGGATTTATTATAGGATATTGAATGGTTTACAAAGTTGTTGGGAGGGCTGCAGAAGCTTTGGATTAAGCTGACATAAATAACTCCCAAAACTGCACTATAGAACTTTGTCATCAAGGGAGCTCCTGCCTCTTCTGCAATCACTTCCACTGCTCTAGAACCATGCTGCCACTGCCGTGGTCAAGAAAATGCCACTACTCCTGCCATGCCGTCTAGAATCCATCCAGTCTTAAGAGGTAGCCCCATATACTTTCAGTTTCTTTGGTGGCCATCATGGAATACTAGGACCTCTGTTCATGGTGTCACATAAAAACAAAGCCTCCACAACTGTGCTTGTCATAAAAAAAAAAAAGTAGCTCCCCTTCTAAATCTTACACAGACTGTCTCTGATTGCCCAAACCTGGAAGACTTCTGGAACTCTAACAAAAAGAGACTCTGGGAATTGTACTTTTTAGGTTTTCAGCCTCGGCAGTAGATGAGGGCACACAAGAAGGAAAGCGGAATAGATGTTGAGTGTGAAACCAGCATCAGCAGTATGGGAAAGTGAAAGCTTTAGATTATTACATGCTGTTAGGGAGCAGGCATGCAGAGGGTAGATGTTAGTGATTAAAAGGAGATAGAATGAGCTATTTAGAAAACACAAAAAGGGAAAATACAGCAGTGAGGCTTTGGTTCTTAGGACACAGACAAATGTATTTCTTGTTAATTACTGGGATTTTTTTTTTCTCTCCTTGAAATTGACTAGAATAGCAATTACTCTAACGTGTTCTAAAATCCTATTAATAATGTTGATGAAAATTCTGTTACTGAGAAGTCTAGAAGTAGGGAAGCTGGGAAAGAAGATAGCTGCAGTAGTTTAAGACAGGTATGGATATTGGTGAAGCAAAAAAAAATCCATTCTTAGTAAAGGCAGGAGAGGATTTATTATAGGATATTGAATGGTTTACAAAGTTGTTGGGAGGGCTGCAGAAGCTTTGGATTAAGCTGACATAAATAACTCCCAAAACTGCACTATAGAACTTTGTCATCAAGGGAGCTCCTGCCTCTTCTGCAATCACTTCCACTGCTCTAGAACCATGCTGCCACTGCCGTGGTCAAGAAAATGCCACTACTACTGCCATGCCGTCTAGAATCCATCCAGTCTTAAGAGGTAGCCCCATATACTTTCAGTTTCTTTGGTGGCCATCATGGAATACTAGGACCTCTGTTCATGGTGTCACATAAAAACAAAGCCTCCACAACTGTGCTTGTCATAAAAAAAAAAAAGTAGCTCCCCTTCTAAATCTTACACAGACTGTCTCTGATTGCCCAAACCTGGAAGACTTCTGGAACTCTAACAAAAAGAGACTCTGGGAATTGTACTTTTTAGGTTTTCAGCCTCGGCAGTAGATGAGGGCACACAAGAAGGAAAGCGGAATAGATGTTGAGTGTGAAACCAGCATCAGCAGTATGGGAAAGTGAAAGCTTTAGATTATTACATGCTGTTAGGGAGCAGGCATGCAGAGGGTAGATGTTAGTGATTAAAAGGAGATAGAATGAGCTATTTAGAAAACACAAAAAGGGAAAATACAGCAGTGAGGCTTCGGTTCTTAGGACACAGACAAATGTATTTCTTGTTAATTACTGGGATTTTTTTTTTTCTCTCCTTGAAATTGACTAGAATAGCAATTACTCTAACGTGTTCTAAAATCCTATTAATAATGTTGATGAAAATTCTGTTACTGTGAAATGTGAGATTCTTTAGAATAACTGCCCTACAAGTAATTTCTTACTCCCTTTCCATAACATATATGAAAACACAATGATGAATATTTTAGTTAAAAACAATAAGTTGGTAAATTTTGTGAAAAGAATTTTTTACTTATGCTTTGATAATAGAGAAGTACGTGGTTCTTATGTCAAAAATGGATAACAAGAATGAGAAACTATACTTTATTGATTACTAGGAAATTTTATAGCAAATCTCAAAGAAGCTTTAGGACATCAAGTAATAAGAATAAATTACCTTGGCGATTGGGGCATGCAGTTTGGTAAGTACGTTTGAGATTTTATTTTTCATTTCATTGTAAAATTCAATTTTTAAAAACTTTGATCTTCTGGACAGAATATAGGCAGAATCCCATTGGATGAAGTAGTATGTCCTACCTATTTTTTTTTTCCTAATGGCTTTTGCGCATATTATCTTCTATTTATTTGAGTAATTCTCATCACACAAGTTACCTTTGGGGAAGGTAACTTCACACATTCAAAGACGACCTGGGCCAGGCATGGTGTTTCACTCCTGTAATGCCAACATTTTGGGAGGCCAAGATAGGTGGATCACTTGAGCCCAGGAGTTTGAGACCAGCCTGAGCAACATGGTGAAACCCTGTCTTTACAAGATACAAAAAAATTAGCTGGACATGGTGGCATGCCCTTGTATTCCTAGCTACTCGGAAGGCTGAGGTAAGAGGATCGTGTTAGCCCAGGAGGTCAAGGCTGCAGTCCACTGAACTCCAGTGTGGGTGGCAGAGGAGGACCCTGTCTTAAAAAAAAAAAAAAAAACCCCAGAGTAAGACCTGATGTAAGCTTTTGTGGTTTTAATAAAGAGGAATTGCCTGCTTTTATTAGTTAAATGTAGAAGTGAGTATACAGGGAAGAAGTAAGTCTAACTGTGTACACCGTTCTCAACCACAGCCCTGCCATTTTTCAATCTAAGGACATCCAGCCTCCCTGGGCCATCCTACACGAAGCAGGATCCACTATTATACCATAGCCAGTGGCCCAGAAGATAAGCATAGGGTGATACTTTGGCTTCCCCTTGAACTGTACAGTGAGGGGCAGGAGTAGGGTGGGGAAAGTCCAGAA
>NW_012102787.1:3682643-3684068 GCF_000951045.1 Mandrillus leucophaeus
TTCCCCATTTCTTGTTTTTCTGAGGTTTGTCAAAGATCAGATGGCTGTAGATGTGTGGTATTATTTCTGAGGGCTCTGTTCTGTTCCATTGGTCTGTATCTCTGTTTTGGTACCAGTACCATGCTGTTTTCGTTACTGTAGCCTTGTAGTGTAGTTTGAAGTCAGGTAGCGTGATGCATCCAGCTTTGTTCTTTTGGCTTAGGATTGTGTGAAATACAAACTTTAAGAAAATCTCTGGTGTTACTGCCGTGTATATTTTAAGAAACATCTCTACTATCTAATTTCTATAAAGCATTCTCTGACACACAGACACACCCTTGCCCATCTTCTCACATCACCAATTTCCTAGTATCCAGCTCTACTCAAATATGGTAAGCCTCCTGTCTTATATTCTTATTTGTATGCTTCCCTGCCCTACTGAGGCATGTTCCTTGAAGGCATAGACTGACTTTTATATCTACAGTGCTACATGTAAGAAGCACTCTAAGAAGAGTAGACCTTGAATCTGTTAATAGTACCCTTACTATTCACTGTGGAAGAATCAGAATACTTGCCCTGCATTTAAAAAATCAACCTGTAGTTCACAACAGCTGGTAGTCAGAGGGCTAGGCCCTAGACTCAACAGTCAGACTTAATGTATGGCACTGATTTTTATTAGTTTGACCGATTTAGACATTTCACAGGCATTAGCAAATATGTGATTAGGGTATTCATTACATTTTAGCCGCAGGATTTCATTATAGCAGTTTTTTTTCTAAAGGACTGCTGTGGTTAATGATCTGTCAACATTTCCATTATAACCATCATTGTTAAAGAATAATTTTGCTGTTTCAGCTATTTCCATTTGAAAGTTGGCAGTTTCTAAGCACAGAATTAGTTTTTGAAAATGTATTAGGCTGAATGTTAAATGGAATTGGCCTTTACTTTTCCCATTTTTGTGTTTTGGAACACTGAGCATCTTTCCACACTCTGCTTCAGCCACCGTGAATCATAATCACATTTGCTCTTGCTTGAAAGTGAATAGAGCTTCAGTCATCCTTCCTGTTCCTAAGTTCCAAAGTATTGTATATTCCTGTCTCCTGTGTTCAGTCACGTCCTACTTTCTACTGAACCTTGTATAGAAAAATGTGTATCAGTAAAGCCCTTTAGATCTGAAGCTTGGTAATTGATATAGAAATAATTTTTTTTTTCTTTCCGAGATGGAGTCTTGCTCTGTCACGCAGGCTGGTGTGCAGTGGCACCATCTCAGCTCACTGCAACCTCTGCCTCCCAGGTTCAAGTGATTCTCCTGTCTCAGCCTCCTAAGTAGCTGGGATCACAGGCATGTACCACCATGCCAGGCTAATTTTGTTTTTTTTGTTGTTTTGTTTTGGTTTTTTTGAGATAAAATTTCGCTTTTGTTGCCCAGGCTGGAGTGCAATTGCG
>NW_012102787.1:3685273-3712807 GCF_000951045.1 Mandrillus leucophaeus
TTCAAGCGATTCTCATGCCTCAGCCTCCCAAGTTGCTGGGACTACAGGCGTGTGCCACCATACCCAGCTAATTTTTGTATTTTTAGTAGAGATGGGGTTTCTCCATGTTGGCCAGGCAGGTCTCAAACTCCTGACTCAGGTAATCCACCCACCTTGGCCTCCCAAAGTGCTGGGATTACAGGCGTGAGTCACCATGCCCAGCCTCCAGAGGTTTAAAAAATATGTTATTTAAAACAGGGAACCAAAACATAATTGAAAATGTTGCTTTTGGCTGGGCATAATGACTCACACCTGCATCCCAGCACTTTGGGAGGCCAAGGCAGGAGGATTGCTTGACACCAGGAGTTCAAAACCAGTTTGGGCAACATAATGAGACCCAGCCTCTACAAAGTAATGAAATATTAGCCAGGCACAGTGGCCTGTTCCTGTAGTCCTAGTTACTTGGGAGACTGACTGAGGCAGGAGGATTGCTTGACCTCAGGAATTTAAGGCTACAGTGGTCATGACACTGCACTCCAGCCTGGACAACAGAGCAAGACCCTGTCTCAGAAAGAAAGAAAATGTTGCACTTATTTTTACTAGGTTATTTTTATTTCTTAATCTAAGATTTTTTAAATGCTCTTTTAGTTGATTTGGGACAGTATTTCTTCAGGTATAGAATCTTTTTAGAATAAACATGTAAGATAATGATTCAGCACAGAAATTTCTCAATTTTCTGCCAGTTAATATGTACTGCAGCTATTTTCATGGTAATAACTGTATATCAATTAGACTTGAAAAATGAATATTTTTGTTCTTTTTCTGGTGTGGGGAATGGCATGTCTATTTCTCTCTGAAATCGTGTGTGCTTTTCCCGTTTACATCTTTCACCTTGTTTTCCTGGCTTTTGTCCAATGTGAATTTCTGTCTACTCTATTTCATTTAGTCCCTTGGATACTTTGCTTCTTTATCTTCAGTTCTTCCTGAAGTTTATTAATAAAGTCCTTCCTGTCCAAACAATCTCCAGGGATATGTTTCCTTTTCGTTGTCCTTGTTGTTATCTCTGCCATTTCTGGGCCTCGCAGTGGAAACACAGATACGAAGTCAGCCATATTGGCGACAGATCAGGGGATCAAACTAAAGATGTTCTGCTTGTGTGTGAGGAAGAGCACTTGCAAAAATAATGCTTTACTTCTCCAGCTTAAACCACACAGAGTGCTTCATCATTTTCCTTTCTGTTACGTGATTTTTCCCCTGCAGCTGACTTTGCAGTTAAATTGAACAAAACATACTCCAGTTTTTTGTTTTTTGATTTTTGGTTTTTTTTTGAGGAGCCTCACACTGTTGCCCAGGCTGGAGTGCAGTGCCGCAATCTTGGCTCACTGAACCTTCACCTCCTGGGTTGAAGCAGTTCTTCTGTGTCAGCCTCACGAGTAGCTGGGATTACAGGTGCCCACCACCAGGCCCAGCTAAATTTTTTTGTGGTTTTTAGTAGAGATGATGTTTCACTGTGTTGGCCAGGCTGGTCTTGAACCCCTGATCTCGTGATCTGCCTGCCTCGGCCTCCCAAAGTGCTGGGATTACAGGTATGAGCCACCGCACCCGGCCCATATTCCAGTTCTTAAAGACCTTTAAAGGTTTGCCATTTTCCCCTGAGTCCATGCCAATACTGCACTCTAAATGACTGCATTTTGATTTATAACCAAAAGATTTCTCCTCTCTTTCCCATTAAGAATTTTATTGATAGGCAGGAATTTAAAAATTAATAATTCTTCATGGTTGTCTATAAATAAAGCATGTTCCCTTAGTGCCTGGAGTTTTTACTGTATTTATTTATTTATTTTTACACTTGAATAATTTTACCTCAAGCTTAACCTTTCATGAGATCCAGGCCCAAAGATGTTATATGTAAAAATGTTTATTTAAAAATAGAATGCTTGTTCCCCATTGCCACAAAGAAATAGCACTTGAGCATAAATTTAATTCTCTCAGCAAGGCCATTTTTACTCTGCAGAAAGGGTACACTCGCCAGCAGTTTTGCCACGAGAGTACACTGAACAAAGGAGACAGGGTCATTTATAACTTGATACGTCCACCCTACTGCTGTATCCAGTTTCCATTGGCTGGAATGAGACCTCACATTCTGTATTTGTTCCGATTGGCTAGCAACTTAGAACTTTTCAAGAGGCAAAGGCAGGGGAGAACAAAGGAAGGAGGAAGTTACTTGTGGAATGCTGAGAAAGGTAAAAACACCTCCAAATAAGGAAGAGGAACGGGCTATCACCTAATGCTTGCTTGGACCATTGTAACCATGCCAGGGTAGATATTTAGACTAAACTGTGGGAGCTAAGAACACAAAGTATATTGATTTCTTTATTACGGCTAGCAGATATTTAAGAATGTTAGCACAGGTGTCTGAATACATTTTACTTCCACGAGAAGTCACTATTTGTCCTTAATTAGACAGGGAAGAAAGTGTCTTTGAAGAGGAACCTGTACTTCACTTTTTACACAGAGATACCCCATGATGCAGAAAATACACATACCTGCTTAGAGACCTTGTGTCATTGATTTAGAGTGCAGCATGACATGTGAGAGTTACTCTTTTTATCTTTCTTCTGCCCCACCTCAAAAGATTTTATTTAATCTTGCAAATAGTAAACCTTTGTCTTCTATGACATTTTATTTTTATCATTTATTTATTTATTTAAGACAGGATCTTACTCTGTTGCCCAGCCTGGAATATAGTGGCACAGTCACGGCTCACTGCAGCCTTGACCTCCCAGGCTCAGGTGGTTCTCCCACCTCAGCAACCCAAGTAGCTGGGACTACAGGCACACACCAGCACACCCGACTAATTTTTTGATTTTTGATTATTTGTAGAGACAGGGTCTCCCTATGTTGCCCAGGCTGGTCTCGAACTCCTGAGCTCAAGCAATCCTCTACCTCAAACTCCCAAAGTGCTGGGATTATAGGTGTGAGCCACCACATCCAGCCTATTTCATTTTTTAAATAGCAATAGGGTCTTGCCATGTTGTCCAGGCAAGTCTGAAACTCCTGGCTTCAAGTGATCCTCCCACCTCAACCTCCCAAAGTATTGCGATTACAGACATGAGCCACTGTGCCTGTCCCTACATAGGTATAGGTTTTGTGGAGTTTTTTCGCCATTTTGTGGAGGTGAAGTCTCAATATGTTGCCGAGGCTGTGCAATATTTTAAATATTTCAGGAAAATCTGTTTTCAAACTCCACAGAAACCTAAGAGTATGTTCCTTTCTATGCAGTTTAATATAATTTCCTGCCTTTAGAGACTCAAAAATAGTGGAAGATCAACATCTGTGTCAGAGGTTATTTACTGATGGGTACATTTATGGAAGGCATAAGGGCAACAAGGTACTTCTGTGAATAACTAAAAAGTCAAATAATAATTGTATTGCTTTCATTAGTGTTCTTTTGCCTAATAGATTCACCAGGAAACTGCATTTAAAGACAAGAGAAGGCAAGTCAGATACACCCACTTTGCTATTTGTAACAGACGACAAGACCATTAGAGTACTCACTGGCTCTTTTCCTTCTCCTTTTGCAGGACAGAAAACATGCAAAGCCTAAAATGGCAGCCTACAGGTTATTATATATTTATGCGAATTTTGTAGACTCAGTTTGCATTTTAAAATTACATTTGTCACTTTGGATTACTTTCAAAAACAACTGTTAGCATAAATGAGGAATTTTTTTGAGCTTTAAGCAAATGTTAATAAATGATGATGTTATTCTGTTTCTAAAAGAAAATAGCGTAGGTGGTAATACAGAGGCTCTGCCACATGATTATTTCTGGTCACCAGAATAGGTGACCAGAAAGTCAGAAATACTGATTCTAAGCTTGGAAAGTGCTTGGTGTATTGGTAAATAATGTTGGTTGATATTCGAAGGAAAACTTTAAGACGATCTGCATTTATTCTTTCTTATTTGTGAAAATCTGTTCTCTCAAAGCTTTGGTCGAACACTTGTTTTTTTCCTTATCGAGTTGTAGTTAGTAGTGAGTTCTCTGAGAGGAAGGACCATGTCTTCGTTATCTTCCTTATCCACAACCCTGAATACTATGGCTTGCAGTAAATGCCTGCATGAATTTGCTCTTATAGTTCTCTTTTGCCCCCTTCTCTAATTATATATAAGTTGTGGAATATAAAATGTATTATTTGTCCAGGAAATAAATAACTATTATAGGATACACTAATTACCATTTATCAGAATTGAACTTACTTTGTTAACACAGTTTACTGCGGAGGAAACCACGGGCCAAACCCAGGATTCTGGCACAGGTAGTCTGGCTCCTGAGTGCTCTATGCAGTGAATGCCCACACACCCCCACTATAGAATGGCTTTATGAGCCATTGATTTCCATTGGTTTAATTATGTATATAGAATTTTCCTATCTTTCATCCCCTGAGTTGCTATACCAGGGACACAATTTGTAGTTGAGTTTTGGCACTTTCAACCTTCTGGCATATTTGTTTGACTTTGGCAGAGGCCATCCAGTAGCAGATTTTATGGCCTGCCTTCCTCTAAACTGCACCATGATCAGTATTCTCTAAATTGCACTATAATCAGTATTAGTATATTCAGTTTCTCAGCTAGCTTGGAAATGATATTATATGATAGTTGCAGAATTTCTTTGATGAAAATATTTAACACCCACAGTCATTTATTGCATTTCCATTTTGGTGCATATGTTTCACTACTGGTTTTTCTCTGTACTTATAGCATTTTTTTCCCATGACATCTAGCTGTTTTGTATATGGACCTAGGATTTTGTTGGCCAGCATTTGAAACTTTAATTATTCTAATTTTTTTTTGTTTTCCAGTTACAAAGCAGGGAAGTAGTTTTGTTATAGTTCCCTCTTACCTTGTAAATTGGCTGTTAAATAACTAATTTTTTTTTATTTAGAATTCACATTAGTGATTCAGGAAAATATTTACAGTAAGCTTTAGACAACATATCAAAAAGCCTTTCCACTTAATTGAAAAGTAATTTCTTTTTTTTTCATGATGGAGTCTTGTTCTGTATTTTTAGTGGAGATGAATTAGCTCAATTACTTATTTTTTTACCCACCACATTTTGGCTTTATTGTTAACTGTTTACAATATTGATATATTCAGTTTTAATTATGTGAACTCATTTGAATGTCTTTAATTTTTCATTTCATACTAGGAATCAACTAGCAGCTAAGAAATTTCTGATCAAGGCATGAAACAGCATTAAACAGTGAAGTTGTTTGTTCAAATTATAATCATGATTATTTTTACATATTCTTTTCTAAACAACGAGGTAAAAATTCAGTGCATTTTAAGATGACATAAATATATTAAAACAGGGTCTGTGGTTTCTAAGTTTTGCTAACCATCCTTAGCAGTTATTGTCAGTATTTCTAAGACAAGCATGACTATAAGTGGGGTTAGAGCCCCACATCAAGGAGTTGAACTGTGCCCATGTGGCTAATGGTATTCTAGGATCAAATATAAAGGGATAAGAAAGGTTTATCCTACTACTTTTAATTTTCGTGCTTAGTTCTTTATATTTGGGCAGATCAGCCCAAGAGCTTGCTGTAATTATCTCAGTTAAATTCAAAATAAATTTTTACACTTTTTGGCAGACCCAACATCTAGAAATAGGGAAAAGGGGATAATTTTTTTTAAGGAAGTCTAAGACATTTAGTTTATTCCCTAATGGAAACACAACTGGTTTTTGTGTTTTCTTTTAAAAGAAAAATTGTGTTTCCATCCTCAAAAACTTTACTAAGCCATGCTGTCTTATTATCAAGCCCAAATTTAAAATTGCCTTTTTATCTCATTGTGTCTAAATCTAGCCTTAAAAGGAAGATATCTTCAAAATGCGTACTTGCCAAGAGTAAAAAAGGTTCATGCTAACTGTATAGTTTTATATTGTGCATTTATAGGTATATCGAGAAGTGCTTATTAAAGCTCTTCTCTTTGATAGTGTCAGTTGATTTTCACTAATGTTTGTTTTTTAACTACATATTGCAGAAATACTAAGAATATTCACATGTTTTAAGGGCTTTTTGATTTAATTATTTTTATTTTTTAAGAAAGAGAAGATTCTGGTGAAGTTTTTTCTAAAATAGTCTTATCAGTAGCTTGAATGCATAATAGATTTTTAAATGTTTGGTTATTTGAGTTTAAAGTCCTAGATTTAAAAACAAAAAAAACTTCACCCTGGAGAAAGGCTTTATGGAAAAAAAAAAAAAAAAAAACTAAAGTCTTTTGTGAAAATAAGGACATTTTGCAATGTTTGCTTATAACTTGTGTGTACATGTACATATGTGTGTGAGATAGAATCGAAAACCATTTGTGAATATATATTTATGTTTTTAACATCTGTATACTGGACTGTTAAGCAGTTGGCAATGGCTGGGTCATTCAAAAATCAAGAAGTCTGCAGTTTACTATCTTATGGGGACCCTCTTTGTTTTCCCACACCTTACCAAAATCTTCTTTGTTTTCTAACTGACGTTGTACATATTATTCTGGACTTACTAATAGGACTATGTAAACGTCACCTTTTTATGAGATGTGTCAGGTATCCCAAGGCCACCCCTCTCCCCGGTTCAGTGATTCACTTGGAGGACTCACAGAACTCAGCATAGCCTTACTTGTGGCTATGATTTATTACAGTGAAGGGATACAAAGCAAAATCACAGAGGGAAAAGGCACATATGGGGTAAAGTCCAGAGGAAACCAGACTTTCCAAACTCCCAGATTTTCCCAGTGGAGTCACACAAGGTACACATACTTCTAGCAGCAGATTTTGAGAGTACATATGAAATGTCCACTGGCAAAGTTCATTAGATACCCTATGTCCAAGGTTTTTGTTGGGAGTTGGTCATGTAGGTACCCTCTGCTTAGAATGTCCTAAATCCCAAACTCCCAGAAGGAAAGCAGAAGTTCAGCCTAAGCTGTATTTTTTGCACACACAGTTTAGGCACAGTGACCACTTTTATCAGTTAAGTTGGTGGAAACATTCCCAAAAATCTAAGTTAATAGATGCCAGCCGGTGGCCAACCTTGCAAGCAGGATGTTTTAAATATAACAGTATCAGGCCTGCTATGTTAACTCTTTTCTAGGGGGAAAAAAAAAGATAATTTTAACTTTCATTTAGCAGTATTTATTTATTTAAGTCTGTCATTCCAGTAATTAACATAAATCATTTATGAAAAGTGAAACTTTCTTACCTTGAGAGATGTTTAATGCCCTGTCCTGTTTGTTGGTAGTATCCAGTGGGTATAAGCCAATGTGTCCTCCAGCAATAAAATCATTTTTTCTATCCAAATACTACTGTCTGGATATTTTGATAATAACACTGTAAGAGTTTAGAAGCCTTATTTTTTCATAGTTTACTCACCAATTTTTATTGCTTTCATGAGACTTTAATAGCTTTCTGAGAATAACGTGATAGTAAAGTTATTGATGTTTCAACCTGCAAGTGAGTTACAATTTGTAAATAAAATATTTGTAGTCCATATGTATAACTTCAGTACTACTTGAACTGTAATATTAGTATTTTAATGTCATTTATTAACATTATATTTTGGAGACTGGAAAATGATTGAAACTACATTGGGAACCCAGATTCCTAGAGCTGGAAGAGTAAGCCTGAGCCCTTAATAAGCCATCAACTCCGCCCTAGTCCTTGGCTGGGTATGGAACTAAACCAGCTAAGACAGGTGATGCAAAATAAAACTCCGGAAGAGGCGCTCCACGCAGTTTTTAGGATCCTAAGTTTAGAGTATAATTATACTAACTATCTAAAAGCTGTCTTCTTTACCAAGATCACCTATTTTATTGGTCTTTACACAGTAAGCTGTTTAGGGAACAGTTTTAAAATATTCGATTAAAACAAATGCTAAATCATCCTTTAGCTGTTTTCTTTGCCAGATCGAGCCATCCTACTTTATTCAACCTTTCTCAGTGAAGTTACAGGATAATAATATGGTGTTTCGAAAAAAACAGAAGAAATGCCAGCGTAGTCTTAAATAGATATTCTTACCCTGGGGGTCTGTGGATTTGGACGGAAAGAAAAAATTATACTTTATTTTCCCTTACCTGTCTCAGAAATTGAGTATTTTCCTCCATTACTATATCACAAATTAATTTTCGGCTATTTGGTTATTTCAAAGTAATTCTTTTCTTCGTAACCCTGTGTATTTTATTTTATGAATTTAGAAACATTTTGAGAAGGGGTCAGTAGGCTTCACCAAGGGCCCATGGCAAAATAGAAAAGTTACTCTCTGTAATGTACCCAACTTGGAAAATTTTCAATGAGAATTCTCAGAATGTGCTTTTTTGCTTTCTTTCTGTGTTAGAGATAATAGTGACTGGTTATATACTTCATTTAATGTACTATTGTACCTTTAGGTTTATGTACAAGTTAATAAAGAAGCAGCAGATGATAAAAGTGTAGCAAAATCAGCACAGGAGTTCTTCCAACGATTGGAACTGGGCGATGTGCAAGCACTTTCACTGTGGCAAAAATTTCGGGACTTAAGCATTGAAGAGTACGTTCGGGTTTACAAGGTACTGGTTGACCCTCCCTTCTGCTTTCCCATGATGCGGTGCAGCTCTTGGCTGTAACCTGCATAGTAAAGTTGCTTGTGTTTTAATAATAGATCTGTAGATGAATTTAAAATTAGGACTCAAATTTTGTTTTTTGGGCTGAAAGAACTGCAAAATAATCCTAAACCAGTATCAGGTGATATTCTCATACTTCATTTTTATCTGGCTTTTCTGTTCTAGCATTCCTTCACTTTTTCGTATTTATTTTTTGTTCTTTCATTTCCTTAAACCAGTATATGATAGTTAATAAATTCATTTAATAAACATTTGGTGGGTAGGGGATAATACAACAGCAAACAGAAGAGGAAAACCCTTGTTCTCGTGGACCTTACATTCTAGCCTAAAGACAGAGCACAAACTAAACAAATTAAAGATATAACAAGAAACAACTATTTTTTTATTAGATGGTGTTAGATGCTAGCTGGGGAGATCAGGTATGGAGTCTTTAGGTGGAATGAGGAGAATTTTGTAAAGAAGCCCATGTGACTGGAGTAAGTAAGCAAGATGAATGACAGGAGAAGGTTGAAGAGCTAGTAGCATATGGGGCATAATTCTAGGATTTCTCTAGGGCTATCCATTGCTTTTTGTGGTGATGGGAATCTTCTGTATCTGTGGCCGTCTCCTTCAGTAGCCACCAACCACATGTTGGTGAAGTGTGAATAGTGTGACAGAACTAAATTCTCAATTTTGCTTAATTCCAGTTTAACAGTTTAGATTGTCACTTGGGCCTAGTGATTACTGTATTGCACAGCACAGTACCACTGTGAGGACTTGACTGGTATAGTGGAAACTATTAGGAGGTTTGAGGAGAGGAGTGATTTTTTTTTTTTAAACAAAAATAAAGAGACAGGTCCTCGCCATCTTGCCCAGGCTGGTCTTCAACTCCCGGGTGCAAGTGATCCTCCTGCCTCAGCCTCCTAAAGTGCTGGGATAATGGGCATGAGCCACCACACTCAGCCCTTGATTTAATTTTTATTGTGTTCATGTGTATGACAGGTGGTAGAGCATCCTTAATTTTGCCTTAGGGTAAGAATAGGAGATTCAATTAACATTTCTTTGTCTTTTTGTTTCTGAACTCTTTTAGCGTCTGGGAGTATATTTTGATGAATATTCAGGAGAATCATTTTATCGTGAAAAATCTCAAGAAGTCTTAAAGTTGCTGGAGAGTAAAGGACTCCTACTGAAAACAATGTATGATCAGGTTCCTGTTCTTTAGTAAAATTATTTGTTCTTTGAAATTGTTATTGATGTATCCTTTGAGTAAGGACAACAGAATGCAGTGTGCAGCTTTCTTGGGATTTTTTATAGTGCTTTTTCCTGTTCAGAGTACTTTCCCACATTCTGTATTTTGCTGCCATAGCAAAAGCTGTTAAGGTTTGGAGAAACGATGTTACTTGTTTTTTTATAAAGATGGGAACTGAAGCACAGAAAATACAAGTGCCCTTCCTAAGGTCATATAACCTAATAATGGTATAACTGAAAAAAGGAAATAAATCTTACTATCTTCTGACTCAGTTTTACCTTTTAAAAGAAATCCCTGCCTTTTCAAAAAATATTTAAGGCAGCATGTGAAAATAAGTATACTATAACAGGCTTATAAATGAGGAAAATGATGAAAACAGGAAGTAGAGGCAAGAAAAGTAATATGAAGTCAGAGATGATGTTAGCATATCCCTCCTGGAATTCTATTTCCTTGCTTATGATAGGTTTTTTTCTTTAAAAAAAAGTTGTGATTGATGAATGACACATTGTATATATTTATAGTGCACAACATGATTTGATATTTATATGCATACTGTGAAATGTTTAAATCAAGCTAATTAACATATCCATCACCTTTACATACTTACCTATGATGAGAACATTTAAAATCTCTGTTAGCAGTTTTCCAGTGTACTATGCATTATTGTTAATTATACTCACAATGCTGTACAATAGATCTCCCGAACTTACTCCTGTTTAACTTTGTAGCCTTTAACCAACATCTCCCCATTCCCTGCCCTTGGTAACCTCCATTCTACTTCTCTGCTTCTATGATTGGAATTTTTTAGATTCCACATATGAGACTATACAGTATTTGTTTTCTGTGCATCGTTTATTTCACTGAGCATAATGTCCTTTCAGTTTATCCATGTTATCACAAATGACAGGATTTCCTTTTTTTTAAGGCTGCATATTACCTGTTGTATATTTTAAAGTCCACTCATCTGTTAAGGTTAATTCACATCTTGGCTATTGTGAATAATGTTACAATAACTATGGTAGGGCAGATTTCACTTGGACATACTGATTTCATTTTCTTTGGATGTACACCCAGATGTGAGTTTGCTGGATCATATATATGGAGGTTCTGTTTTCAGTTTTTTGAGGAACCTCCACATTGTTTTCCATAATGACTATACTAACATTCCCACCACTAGTATACAAGGGTTCCCTTTTATCCACATCATTACCAACGTTTATCTTTTTTTTTATTTTTTTATTTTTTATTTTTTTGATAAAAACCATCTTAACAAATGTGAAGAAATATCTTATTGTGGATTGTGGTTTTAATTTTGCGTTTCCCTGATGATTAGTGATGTTCAGCACCTTTTCATATACTTGTTAGCCTTTTGTTTGCCTTCTTTTGAGAAATGTCTATACGAGTCTTTGGCCCACGTTTTTGTTTTTCTTTTTTTTTTTTTTTTTTTAAGTTCCCGGGCATGTGTACAGGATGTGCAGATTTGTTACATAGGTAAATGTGTGCCATGGTGATTTGCTATTTGCTGCACCTATCAACCCATCACCTATTAAGCCCAGCATCCATTAGCTATTTTTCCTGATGCTCTCCCACCCCCCATCCCGCAACAGGCCCCAGTGTGTGTTCTTTCCTTCCTTATGTCTCTGTGTTCACGTTGTTCAACTCCCACTTATAAGTGAGAACATACTGTATTTGGTTTTCTGTTCCTGCATTAGTTTGCTGAGGATAATGGCTTCTTTGGCACACTTTTTAATTGGGTTTTTTTTGGTGGTGGTGTTGGTTTGGTTTAGTTTTTTGTTTTTGTTTTTCCATTGAGTTGAGTTCCTTATATATTTTCATATTAACCTCTTATCAGATACATGTTTTCCACATATTTTCTTTCATGCTCTAGGTTGTCTCTTCACTTTGTTGATTGTTTTCTTTGCTGTGCAGAAGCTTTTTTAGTTTTATGCAATCCCATCTGTGTATTTTTGCTTTTGTTGCCTATGTTTGAGGACTACCTCCAAGAAATTTTGGTGCCAAGACTTCAGTATTTTCCTCTAATAGTTCTACAGCTCAGGTCTTAGATTTGTCTTTAATCCACTTTGAGTTGAGTTTTGTACATGGTGAGAGATAAGGATCTAGTTTCATTCTTCTGCATATGGATATCCAGTTTTCCCAATGTCATTTATTGAAGAGACTGTCCTTTTCTTTTTATTTTTTTGAGACGGGGTCTCGCTCTGTTGCCAAACTGGAGTGCAGTGGCGTGATCTTGGCTCAGTGCAACCTCTGCCTCCCGGTTTTAAGCGATTCTCCTGCCTCAGTCTCCCAAGTAGCTGGGATTACAAGCACACGCCACCACACCCAGCTAATTTTTGTATTCCCCCAAAGTGCTAGGATTACAGGCGTGAGCCGCCACACCTGGCCAAGACTGTCCCTTTCTTACTGTGTTATTTTGGCACCTTTGTCAAAAATCAGTTGACCTGGCTGGGCACGGTGGGTCACGCCTGTAATCCCAGCAATTTGGGAGGCCGAGATGGGCAGATCACCTGAGGTCGGGAGTTCGATACCAGCCTGACCAACGTGAAGAAACCCCATCTCTACTAAAAATACAAAAATTAGCTGGGTGTGGTGGCACATGCCTATAATCCCAGCTACTTGGGAGGCTCAGGCAGGAGAATCATTTGAACCCAGGAGGCAGAGGTTGTGGTGAGCCGAGATCAAGCCATTGTACTCCAGCCTGGGCAATAAGAGCGAAATTCCATCTCAAAAAAAGAAAAAAAAAAAAATCAGTTGACCATAAATATGTGAATTTGTATCTAGGCTCTCTATTCTATTCCATTGGTCTCTATGTTTTTGTCTGGTATGATGCTGTTTTGATTACTATAGTTTGTAGTAGATGTTGAGATTAGGTAGTGCGATGCCTCCAGCTTTGTTGTTGTTGTTGTTGTTGGAGACAGGGTCTGGCTTTGTCATCCTGGCTGTGGTACATTGGTGCTTTCTTGGCTCACTACAACCTCCACCTCCAGGTTCAAGCTATTCTCCTGCCTTAGCCTCCCAAATAGTTGGGATTACAGGCATGTGCCACCACACTCAGCTGAGTGATTTTTGTATTTGTTAGTAGAGATGGAGTTTCACCATGTTGCCCAGGCTGATCTTGAACTCTTGGCCTCAAGTGATCCACCTGCCTTGGCCTTCCAAAGTGCTGGGATTATAGACGTGAGCCACCACAGCTGGCCCAGCTTTATTCTTTTTGCTCAATATTGCTTTGGGTATTTGGGGGTTTTTTGTGGTTCCATATAAATTTTATGATTGATTTTTCTATTTCTGTGAAAAATGCCATTGGAATTTTGGTAGGGATTGCATTGAATCTGTAGATTGCTTTTGGTGGTATGGACATTTTTAAAATATTGATTTTTCCAATCCAGTAATACAGGATATCTTTCCATTTATCTGTGTTTTGATTTCTTTCATCAGTGTTACATAGTTTTCAGTGTACAGATATTTTACCTCCTTGGTTAAATTTATTCCTATTTTGGTTTCGTTGACGTTATTATAAATGGAATTTTTTTTTTTAATTTCTTTTTCAGATAGGTTGTTGTTGTGTATAGAAATGCTACTGATTTTTGGCCGGGCGCGGTGGCTCACGCCTGTAATCCCAGCACTTTGGGAAGCCGAGGTATGTGGATCACATGAGGTCGGGAGTTCGAGACCAGCCCGGCCAACATAGTGAAAACCGGTCTCTACTAAAAACACAAAAATTAGCGGCTCGTGGTGGCGCATGCCTAATTCCAGCTACTTGGGAGGCTGAGGCAGGAGAATTGCTTGAACCTAGGAGGCAGAGGTTGCAATGAGCCAAGATCACAACACTGCACTCCAGTCTCGGCAACAAAGAGAGACTCCATCTCAAAAAAAAAAAAAAAAAGAAAAAAGGCTACTGATTTTTGTATGTTGATTTTCTATACTGCAACTTTACAAAATTCATTTATTAATTCTAACAGTTTTTTGGTGGAATCTTCAGGGTTTTCTACTTATAAGATCATATTCAGAGTTTTCTATTTATAAGATCATATTGAAAAAAAAATCATATTACCTGCAGAGACAATTTAACTTCTTTTCCAATTTGGATACGTTTTATTTTTGTTTCTTGCCTAATTGTTTTCTAATTTAGCTTTTAGCTCCCTGTCAGCTAAACAGAGAAATACCAGTGAAAGAAGCCCAGACGTCTATAATGTAGAGGCAAACCAATTGCTTAAGAGACATGTCACTTTTCATAGTACCAAAGCAAAATTTCTCCTGTCATATTTATAAGGAAGATGTGAAACGTAGTTAATAGCATCCTCAGTAATGTCCCTAAGGAAAATTTTTAGATTATCATATGCAGATGCCAAAGTTTGGTCATACAGGAAAGACAAAAATCTGTAGTTTTAATACTTGGGTACTTTGTGGCATGTTAAAAATTAGCCCAATATTGAATGTTGTTATACCGTGAATTAGAAGGAAAATGTGTGACATTTCATAGTTACGATGCAGCTGCATCTCATTTTTCAACTGGGTATATTAAAGATTTTATTTCTGAGTACCTTATCCGGAACTACAGATTTAAAAGCTAAGATAACCAAACATTAATTACATCATACCCATTCGTAAGAGATTCTTGGTCATATTCTTGTTTTTTACCATTATTGGTTAAAACTTGAATTGGCATTGCTTATTGCAACTTGGGTAATAAAAATAGCTTCTGGTTTGCTGAAGATAATGTTTTAGATATTACAATTTTAAAGGTCTGAATTTATTATGTTGCTTTAAAGTTACCTTTTTGCATTTCTAGAAAAGGAACGGCTGTTGTAGATCTCTCTGGGAATGGCGACTCCTCCTCAATTTGTACTGTAATGCGAAGTGATGGTACTTCTCTCTATGCAACCAGGTTTGTAGCCTCTGTGAAGGTAAACATTTGGTTCTAAATCTGTTGCTTTCACATGAAAAACTATTTACAATTAATTATGCATTATCGAACTCCACAGCTGACGACATTATTCTATAAGCTGTAAAACTGAAGTACTTCATAATCAACTAAAAGTATTTTACAGTGGCATGTTGGCAGGAAATGTATACTAAAAGATGACCATATTAGCTCAGGGGTTTCCTCATGCTGTAAAGAACATCTTACATGCACATAAATACCAGACCTCGCTGGGATTTGGTAAAGCAGGCTGAGGGAGAAGGCCCATGTCACATTTTTTTTCCATCCGTCTTCGTGACTGACCTTTGTGGAAGGGCCAATCTCTGTTCATCAGTAAGAAGTGGGTTTATCAAGCACTCTTATTTCTGGGACAAAGCTAATAGGAAAGAGAAGCACTGGTGGCAAAAGTGTCTCCCAGGCCAGAATTTTATATTAGGTCACAAATCACTTTTGTAACATAAAGTCATGATATTTTGTTGTTGTTATATTAACTACCGTAATTTGTTCCAAACAAATTATGTACCTTAACACCTGTACTTTAAGCAACCAATCAAGTCTCTTAATTTCCCCTTAGGAAATTCATCTCTTACCTTCTATTACTTTTCGACATTTCCCTTTACCAATTCTATGCAATTGGGATTAGGAAATGAGAAGAGCTTATATATCTAAGAGGTACATTGTTTTTCTAGATAAGCAAATATGTATATTAGAAAAGTTTTTTGTATCAACTAATTATTGCTAGACAGATTAAATAAATAAACCCTTGCACAGTAGTTGTAAGAAGTATCCATTGAGAACAGAGGCTCTGTAAGTATTCGGGTCTGGTTAGTGTCTTTTGGGCTATCATTAGGTCTCAATTTTTCCAACACCTATATTTTTCTTTGGAAAAAGAAACATCCCGTCAGAAAAGGGGCCCTATGACATGAGATCTCTATAACTATCCTGATTTGGTGTTTTTTCAGGCTGTCATTAGATGTAGACTTTTCTGTGTATTTACCTTAACACCTGTACTTTCTTTTTTTCTTTGAAAATAATTGTCTTTTTGCCACTTATTGAAATGTTAGATTTTTCACTTTGCTTTATTGTCAGTTGCTTCTGCCTTCTAGTGGGTTTCTTATAGAATACCTTTGTGTGGGGATTGTAAATCAAAGTTGTTATAGCAGACAAAAGTGCAGGAGAATACTGAAAAGCGCAGAGTGTGAGGCTGGAGACCTGGGACTGTCGTTTAATTCTCTGGGCCATGATTCTGTACTTTGTGAAAGGAGAGATCTGGATTAAATGACCTGGCACTTCTTTTGGCTTTGAAATTCAGTTTCTACAAATTCAACCTAGAAATTGTTCTTATTCTTTTGTGTTTTTTCATTGGATCAAAAAGTTTCCCTTTGTTTTGTCCTTGTCTCAAACCAAAAAAATGTAACACAAGTGTCTATTTGTGACATCATTTTTGTGATAATCTGCTATACAAGTTTCTCGACATTTTTAAAATTATAATCCCTCCAAGCAACCTTTTCAGCCATATTTTTCCTAATTGCCAATTCTCATGAAATTTTATCCCACACATTTTCTGTATCTCTATATATTGTATGCATATCTATGGTTTATGCATGAAGAATAAGATTTTTTGTTGGCCAACTGTAGTGGCTCACGCCTGTAATCTTAGAACTTTGGGAAGCCAAAGCAGGAGGATCACTTGAGGCCAGAAGTTTGAAACCAGCCTAGGCAATATAATGAGACCCATCTCTACAAAAAATATGCAGTGGCTCTTGCCTGTATTCTCAGCACTTTGGGAGGATGAGGAGGGTGGATCATCTAAGGTCAGGAGTTCAAAACCAGCCTGGCCAACATGATGAGACCCTGTCTCTACTAAAAACACAAAAATTAGCCAGTTTTTGCCTCCATTGAGAATGCATGCTCTTTGCAATGTCAGGATCATGAGATAGGTACTAATGACATTTTAATGATCCCTAACATTTCAAAAGATCGAGGAATGTTTTCAGTCTTTCCAGTATCATATGCTGTTAATCAAAAATAGCTCTAATTTTAAACTTTAATATTTCATAATCCTTGACTTGAAATTTTGGTTTATTTTTCATTATTTCATATGCCAACTAGATGCTTGTATCTAATCAGAGATAAAAGAGAAATTCTGTCAAAGGACTTTAAGGGCTTTTTTTTTTTTTTTTTTTTGAGACAGAGTCTTGCTCTGTCGCTCAGGTTGGAGTGCAGTGGCACGATCTCGGCTCATTGTAGACTCCACCTCCCACCTCCTAGGTTCAAGCGATTCTCCTGCCTCAGCCTCCTGAATAGCTGGGATTACAGGTGTGCGCCACCCCGCCCAGCTAATTTTTGTATTTTTCGTAGAGACAGGGTTTTACCTGTTGGTCAGGCTGGTCTCGAACTCCTGACCTCAAGTGATCCTCCCACCTTGGCCTCCCAAAGTGCTGGGATTACAGGCATGAGCCACCTCACCCGGCCGACTTTATGGTCTTTTAAATGCATTAGAAGGTATTCCCCTGACTGACCCAAGACTTTGAAAGTCCTTAGTAATACTAATAGGAGAGTATCTAGACAATACCTGTTTACTACATCATCTATATTTTAAATATGTTCGTTAAGAGAATATATTGCAGAGAAGTAACGGGTGATTCTTTTTAGTAGAGACTTAATCATGAAACATTTAGCTACAAGATGCTTCACCCAGAGCTATTTTAGTTGTTATTACTACATATTGTAGAACTTTTATATATTAATTTTATTTATTTATATTTATTTTAGGTTTTACTTTTGCCAGTGTTTTTATTGTTGTTTTCCCCAAACCTATTTTTATCATTTTATATCAAAATGTGGTGTTTGAATTGTCTTAAGTGTGGTTGGAATTCCTCAGGCTGTGGGATAATTTAAGTTCTTAATTAGAAAATGCTCATTGCTATTAAATAGGTAAAATCAATTATTACCCAGATCTGCTTAGTAACTCTTGGTTTATGGTCACTTTTTCAGAGATCTTGCAGCTGCTATAGATCGAATGGACAAGTATAATTTTGATACAATGATATATGTGGTAAGTAATCAGAACAAAAAGTTACGATCTCTAACTCATGAAAATTACAGAGGTAGAAATTGGATGCCATGTTGAAAACCTATGGAAAACTAATTATGTAAAACTACAGAGAGAAGTCAACATTAAGTATGTTTAAAGTGCGCAACTTCTATTTAAAAGTTTAAACACTTAAAAATGAAAAAGTTTACATTGCTTCATAGTAAGAAAAAATTACCTGAATCAGCAAAATAGTTATGTGAAATTAATATATACAGATCACCATAATGCAAAGTTTTTTTGTTTTTTAGTTTTCAATTCTGAATTGGGGTCAACGGTTGTTTTTAAATAACTTTATTTTGAAGTAATTTAATACTCACAAGAAGTTTCAAAATAGTACAGTGTTTCCCCCCAAAGATAGTATATAACCATAGTACTTTTATCAATATCAGGAAATTAACATTGATAGAGACCTTACTGAAATTTTGCCAGCTTTTACATGTACTCTCCTGTAGATGTTTGTGTGGGTATGGTTTTATGAGACTTTATCACATGTATAGATTCATGTAACCATCACCACATTCAGAATATAGAACTGTTCCATCACAAAACAAACTCCCTCGTGGTCAACCACTTAATAATCACACCTTCACCCAATCCTAACCCCTGGCAGCCAGTGCTCTGTTCTTCAGCACAATTTTGTCACTTTAAGAATGTTGTATAAATGGAATTATACAATATGTAACTTTTGAGATTGGCTTTTTTCACTCAATATAATGAATGCCCTGGAGAACTATCCAGGCTGTGCTGTGTGTCAGTAGTTCGTTCCTTTTATTGCTGAGTGGTATTCTAGTATCTTTTCCCCCTTTAATTACTTACCATGTGAAACCTTCCTTTTCACTTAGAAGAAAAGTTGCCATCAAATATTTATTTAGAGCTGAACTTTGGTCTCAGAGACTAGGGTCATAATAGCCAAGAGGGCAGAAATTTAAATGGAATACTCAGAAGGTTGAAGTTCACATTTCCTACTGACTCGGTGGAGTGCTACGGCTCTTATTCCCCTCCCTTGTAGAGCACTTCACTTAGACTCTTCTTGTGGCATCCTCTTTGTGTTTACTTAAAATGTATCGATTGACAATGACTTTAGTGTGTCAAACCTCAAATATCTTAATTTGATTCAAGTCCAACCTATTTTTGTACATTAATTTGTCACTGTTATTTTATATATGTTTTCTTCCCAAGACAGATAAAGGACAAAAAAAGCATTTTCAGCAAGTATTCCAAATGCTGAAGATCATGGGATATGACTGGGCAGAAAGGTAATGTCTGCATGGTTCTTAATTGTCTGTGCAGGGTCAGCTGAGCCTGAAAATGTACCTAGTGGTTAAAAGTTTTTCATTCAAATTTCAATTCTTTGTTTCAAGATATTAGTATGGAAAAGTAGATTTGATTTTTGTATTATGTCTTGGTTATAATAATTTCCACCTTACAAACATTTAATAACTGTATTTTTATTAGTTATCTGCTCTCCGTGGCTTAGTTTTCAAAATTCTTAATCCACATCTCCTTTTTCTCCTAAAGGCAACTAGTAGTTTAATCACATGCTATTGATTATAAAGTGAAGATGTGCTTAATGTCCTTTGTAGCACACAAATCACATCAATTTCATTTTATTAATTTTTAAAAACTCTGAGGGTTAAAGTTCAAACCACTCTCTGAAAGGTATTATATGCTTTCAGCAGCAGCTCTTGTTTAGCTTTCAGTTAACTAGATGCCCACTCTTTTAGGTGCCAGCATGTGCCCTTTGGAGTAGTGCAGGGAATGAAGACTCGAAGAGGAGATGTCACTTTCCTGGAAGATGTTTTAAATGAGATTCAATTAAGGATGCTACAGAACATGGCTTCAATTAAGAGTGAATTCAGTTTTTTCTTATTAAAGTCATAACTTACATGCCACTTTTATGTTATTCTGGACTTTGGGCAGTGTGATTTATTATGTCTGTCCCTCCATTGAATTGTCACTAACTTTGTCAAAAATAGCTTTCACTAATTAGAGGTGCCAGAATTTTTATACTTGCTACTCGGGAATTGGTCACTTCAATAATCTGAATTGCTATAACCTTGGTCCTCTTTTCATGAACAGCTTGAGCATTGTCATTCTGTTGTCTGGGTGGTCACTTGACGTTTCTATGTTATAATTTGGATTCAAATCACAAGTCCTTATGACTTTAACCTTCATCCTTGGAAAACTAAGTATCAGATATCCTACAAGTATCTTTTGAATAAATAAATTTGGATTTCTTTCCCTTTAATGTAGGCAGGGGAAATGTCATTATCAAAGGTAAAATAGCCTAAATTAGGAAAGTAAATTACTCATTCTAAATCTGTTCTTGATTGTCAGCATGCATTTTTGGCAGATATTACCTTCACTTGGATCCATGATTGGCACAGTGTCACGTAGAATAAAGATAGCTGCCTTTGTCTGTTTCAGCAACTAAAGAACTCAAGAACCCACAGGAGACTGCAGAGAGGGTCGGGCTCGCAGCACTCATTATTCAGGTCTGTTAAGACTCCTATCTGTGAGGCCCTTTTGTCTGGTACTAGAGCAAATCCCAGCAGTGAAGATTTCCTCTGTCGTTTTAGGACTTCAAAGGTTTACTCTTATCTGACTACAAGTTCAGCTGGGATCGTGTTTTCCAGAGTCGCGGGGACACAGGAGTCTTCCTACAGTACACACACGCCCGCCTCCACAGGTGAGAAGAGGCTGCAGGGAAACCTTGTACTGCACTGTGCTTCCCTAGGTTGGGTCCTGTGATTCTAAGACCAGGGGCCCTGTTTTCTCGGCTTTTCCAATATCTTCTATTCAGATCTGACTAGAGTAGGCCTTCTTTTAGGGAAAAAAAATTTTTTTATTGAGCATCTATGTTAGAAATATATTTATGTGTATTATCTTAGTCCTCAGAATAACCCTGTCGAAGAATATACTGTTATCTCCATTGTGTATGGATAAAGAAATAGATTTAGGAAAATTAAAGTATCAGATCAAACAGTGTTGGCATCAAAGTCTAGGGCTGTATTAAGGAGACCAAAATTGTGTATTAGAAGGTGATGTTCATCACTTGGAGCTCTGTGCCCTTGTATGACTTTTTAATCTTTTGATGTTTTTAACTTTAAACTTTTGATAACAGTTTGGAAGAGACTTTTGGATGTGGGTACCTGAATGACTTCAACACTGCTTGTTTACAAGAGCCACAGTCTGTTTCAATTCTTCAGCATCTTCTCAGGTACGATGTTTTCTAGGGATCATCAAGTGTGCTTCTGCTTATCAAAATGGCTATTAGCATTTTTGCTGCCCAGTCGAATTAACAGGCCAGTAGCTGCCTTCTGCCTCTAGACTTTTCCCAAAGGGATGCCTAAAAAGTGATTATTTGCATTTTGAGGGCAGAGGGCATAGATTAAGACAATGCTCAAGGAGGACAGTCTTTAGGTCTTCAGAATATTATCACTGATGAATAGCACACGTGTCTAGCCGCCTCGGGCTCACAGAAAGCCTTATAAAAGCATAACCTTTTAGTTTGAGAAAGCATCTTCTTGCCCTCTGTGATAAGTGAAGGAAAACACCTGCCTTTGTGCAGCTTCCCAGAGACCGTAAGTCCTTCATTTGCCTCTTGGTTTCAGTTCATAATCTCAAATACATGTATCTGATGCTCCCATGCTAGGCAAGACACCACACATTTTAGCTCTGACGGGCATTGTTGGTGAAGCCAAACATGCCAGAGCTTAATCTCTAGAAGGGATGTGGATGGTTATGAACAAGGCAGTTTTCTTTGATTGCTATGTAGTAGTCAGTGGTTCTTTCCTGGGATCAGAAAAATTTACTCACATGTACAATAGCTAATGTGAGGAAAAATAAGCCACCTGGGTTGTCTTAGCACTGAGGGTAGACTTTGGTCATTTATATTTTATATTCCTAAACATGGCTGGAGGCTTTTTACATTCACCAGCCATGATTAAAATTTTTGATGTGGACTAGGTCTAGGGAATAGCAAGATGATTTAGAAATCCCTGCCATCAAAGAATTTGTAAGACAGAAAATGTTCCTTTGCCTACAAATGTACACACAGTTTTTTCATATCCTTCTACTCTTTTTTTTTTTTTTTTTTTTTTGAGACAGAGTCTCGCTCTGTGGCCCAGGCTAGAGTACAGTGACTGAATTTCGGCTCACTGAAACCTCTGCTTCCCGGATTCAAGCGATTCTTCTGCCTCAGCCTGCCGGGTAGCTGGGACTACAGGCGCTGGCCAACACGCCTGGCTACTTTTTGTATTTTTAGTCAAGAACAGGGTTCACCATATTGGCCAGGCTGGTCTAAAACTCCTGACCTCGTGATCCACCCACCTCGGTCTCCCAAAGTGCTACGATTACAGATGTGAGACACTGCGCCTGGCCATACCTTCTACTCTTAATCATGTCAAGTCAGTCTTATATTCATGATCTTTTAATGTCTAATGTCTTAGTGTAACATGTACAGTCTTTTCCTGTTCACTGTTCCTGTCATCTTTTAGGTTCGACGAGGTGCTTTATAAGTCATCTCAGGATCTTCAACCCAGGCATATTGTCAGTTACCTTCTAACTTTAAGGTACTTTATAATCTTCCTGTTTTCAGATGTTTAATGGCATTTGAGACCTTTCTTTCATCTAAAGGTTTCCTATAAACAAATTCCTTGGTCTAAAATTTGATGTGCTTTTAGTTACAGGAATTATTGCTTCATCTATACAAACTAGCAGTTAATGTTCCTTCATTCATTCAGTGATACAAGGTACTGTCACCAAGACTGGAGAATGGGAACTGACAACTCCACAGTCACAGCACAGTGCATGTGTGTTATGTTAGAGTGAACATAAGAGACGGTGTTAGGGCAACCAGCCCAGCCTTGAGAGATCAGAGAGGGCTTCTCAGAGGAAAGGAGATACTAATCAGGAGAAGGAATGTGGCTGGGAAAAAGAAAAAAGCCCAGAGTTGAGCAAGAGCATAATAATACATTTTAAAGGATCCATAAGCATTGTTCTGGGAGGCTGATAAATGAAGCGTGTATAAACCTGTTTGCCATGTACTGAGGCATTTAAACTTATTTTCAGGACAGTGGGGTCCATACAGGAATTTTAGGCAGAGGCACAGAAAAATAAGCTAGAAAACTTAATTTTTCTAATATTTAATGACAATTTCATGGTGTCTATTTTAGAAACTTGAAATCGAAATTATTGAGTCCACCCTTGTATAGCAGCAGCTGTATCTTCCATAAAGCTATTTAATAAAAGAAATTTTGCTTTTACGCAATATTTATTGAAATCAGACACTTATCAGGACTGTTTTCTTGATTATACTTTTTACCTTCTCTAGATTTATGTAAGGATTTTTTTCTTCCTTTAAATGACACTTAAGACATACAGAGGTGAAGAAGTCTTTTTTTTTTTCTTTTCTTTTCTTTGAGACGGCATCTCACTCTGTTATCCAGGCTGGAGTGCGATCTTGGCTCACTGCAACCTCCACCTCCTGGATTCAAGCAATTCTCCTGCCTTAGCCTCTCTAGTAGCTGGGATTATAGGCGTGCACCCTCATGCCCAGCTAATGTACAAAATCTTACGAAATGTCATTTTATCATTAAAACTGACGTCTTAAGTATCATTTCTTTGACACGTTGTTATACTTGATGCCATACCTAAATTTAAAAAGATACTTTAAAGAAGAGTGGCCAGTGTGTGTGGAGAGTGGATAACTAGTTTCTACCCACCTCACTGTACAGAGGAAAAGGCCATGCTATGTTATACATTTGATTGTAGGTTGCCTAAATGAGGAAAAATGATTAGAAAAGAATCCTTTATATTTGTAAAATTAACAGTGAAATCATAATCTTAAGAATTGCCCACCTCTTAGTAGTAGAATAGGACCGAGATCTAAAGCTTGAGTTTTGAATTCCAGTTTCAACTTTACAGTTTTGAATACATCCTTTAATGGTTCTTTGCTTTATTTATTAAGTTGAAGGAGTAAGATTGGGTATCAAGCTCATATCTTACAACAGGAAATTACTGCTGGAACCGTCGTGATTTCTCTCTTCCTGTTTCAGTCATCTTGCAGCTGTGGCACACAGAACACTACAAATAAAAGATAGTCCTCCTGAAGTGGCTGGGGTATGTTATGCTGAATGTTTTCTGTATAATCCCTAGCTCCTCAGACTAATACTACTAAGTCAGTCTTGTAAATTTTTCTAAAATAGCATTCTGTTGTTCAACTGTAGCAGTGTACTTCCTCAGCTAATAATTAGGCTGTAACAATCAATGTTTATATACTTCCCAACATACTAGACTATGAAGCACATTTTCCTACATGAAATATTATAGTGATAAGTTTCCCTTATCTGAAGGCATACTGTATAATACTATCACTCCCACTCCATGACACTTTATGTACAGGTCTTACTATAAGGGATGCTAGGACTTTATCTTCTCTTGTCTGTAGTAACTCTAGGGCACTTTGGCATATTGTTCCTGCTTTAAATTAGAAAGAATTACCTTTAAAACCATTCTCATGTATTGAATACATTTCTGTTACTGAATATTTTAAATCATTCTTTATTTTGTAGGCCAGACTTCATCTTTTCAAAGCTGTCCGTTCTGTCCTAGCCAATGGAATGAAACTTCTTGGAATAACACCTGTATGTAGGATGTAATTTCCATTAAAATGGCTTTTAAAATGTCAAATGAACTCTAGTTATCTATTCTGAGATGCCTTACTGTTCAGAATAATTTTTTTTTTTTGAGATGGAGTTTCTCTCGTTGCCCAGGCTGGAGTGCGATGGTGTGATCTTGGCTTGCTGTAACCTCCACCTCCCGGGTTCAAGCGATTCTCCTGCCTCAGTCTCCTGAGTAGCTGGGATTACAGGCATATGCCATCACGCCTGGCTAATTTTTTGTATTTTTAGTAGAGACGGGGTTTCTCTATGTTGGTCAGGCTGGTCTTGAACTCCCGACCTCAGATGATCCGCCCGCCTTGGCCTCCCAAAGTGCTGGGATTACAGGCATGAGCCACCATCACCAGCCAAAGTTAAACTATTATTCTGTGTCAGAATCTGTATTAAGTGTGACTTGTCAAGTTATTCAGTCTTTATCCTTAAATAAATAAGTCATCTGAATTATCTTATGGTCAGTAGGTATTTAAATAGACATTGAGTTTTTTTAAACCCAAAGCTTTGTGGTCTAATGGGGCTAAAGGATTTGAGTTTAAACTTTGGCTTGAAATTTCTTACCATGTCATATTCTTCCAGAAACTATTCTTACATATGATTCTATAGTAGATTATACATGATTCAGAAACTATTCTGAAATGATTTAATGTTTTCATGAAATAAAAGAATTGGTGGGGGGGAAGTATCAATTTTCTTGTAATTGTGGCTAGTTTGGAATAAACATAGGGAAATCAAAAATAAGCATCTTTCTGTCAGTATAGCTGACAGCTACTCCTAGAGACAATAGACCTCATGCTTCCCTTTGAGTTAACATATACAGGTAACTCTTACTGTGTGAATTCAGGAACTAAATACATTTTAATAGCAAGGAATTACTTGTAAAGACATTGAATTAGGATCTTTTTGTAAAATGTAGTCCATTAATTCAACCATAATTTGAAATGGAGTTTCTTAAGTTTCCTTCATATATCTTCATATTGGTGACATACATTTTGTGTGGCTTCATTAGATAACATGAGCATGGCTTAGGCAACAAGAGTAGGATGTGGTGTGTTTGATCAGTATGGCCATCCTCATCAGCCAGCATTTCCATTCAGGTCTGCTATAATTTATTCTAAATGTTGCTAATAGTCTTTTGAACACCAGTGATAGTCTTTTTTTATGAATAAAGAAGCAAATTAGCACAAACTGAAGCTTCTCTAGAGTGAAAATTGTTTCAGATTAGCAATTATGACTTACCTTCTTAGTCCTAGAAAAGATTCAGCCTTGCAGTTCCAATTTAAGTGAAATAACTCCCAGATAGCTAATTTTCGACTGCCAAATTTTTCTTAGCATAAACCAGCCAAGGGATAAAAATGTAGAGACATGTTTTACACCTCCAATATAAACTTTCCCCTTCCAAGATCAGTAGTGTCTTCCTGAGTATTTGAATCTTGAGTGAAACCATACAGGAACAGTAATGGGTAGAGCCAAATCTTTACAAAAGCTAAAAAGATTTTTCATTAATTCTTAGAACCTAGACGCCTGTAGCCCTGTTTGTGGACCTTCTTAAAAATTCTTTTTTGCTTAAGGCTTGCCCAGAGTTGATTTGCAGCCAGAGAACCCTAAATGATACAATTCTACATATAGAAAATAAAAGTGCATTATTTTAATGGTCATATGTATAATATAAAAAAAGTGATTAAACAAACAGAATTCAGAATTCATATAAATAAAGTTTATTGCTGAATTTCCCCATTAACATTACAGAAAACACTGAAATTTCACAAATTATTGAGAGTCCAACAGTTAAACATACTTTATTTAAAAAAGTACAAAAGTGACATTAGAAATTTTTTGAAGAAAAGTGTATCATCTAACAGCAAAGAAATATGAACCAGATAATGAATGGCACAAATATAGCACTAAAGGGGTACTCAGTCACCACCGAGAAATCATCTGAGTTATGAAATAATAGATTCATTTTGAGAAGTTACACATTGTTTGTTTATGAACTAGTCTGTCTTGTTTCTGCCTCTTGTAAGTAAAGAACTAAGTCTTTACTGCTGCTAGGACAAAATACTGTACATGAATTGGAGAATAAGGAGGGGTCATCCTTCTCCCCTGGTACCTGAACATGAGAACAGTTAGTACAGAAATGGCTTTGGCACTTTAACCCTTAGACATTGTCCCAAATCTTGTTACTTGAGTATTGTAGCCTCACCATGATTTTTTTTTTAACACCGTATCATCTCCATACTTCTTATGTACAAATTATATATATATACACAATAATAAAATTCCTTCATTCTAAAACAATAGTTTGACCCCAAACAGGTCCACATTAAGTTTCTGTATTAGCAGTTCACTCAGATAGCTTTGTTCGTTGTTTCCACATACAGCACTGATCTTAATTCTTATGCCATATAGTTAATTTTTTATTTGTTTATGCTACCTTCTGGGATTGACTTAAGGCTCTAGTTTAATGCAAATGGTTTAGTCTTAACAGGAGTCTCACGTGAGGCTAAAATCACACACCAATAACTCTCTCCTTTGAAGCTGTTTCTCCTTGTTGGATGGATGTAGTGTCTTGTCTGGGTAATCCATAGAGATATATGGAAACACATACAAGAAGAGTACCCAGGGCAAAGGTGAGTGCTGAAAAGAAAAAACAAAACAAAACAGCTTTATCTGTATGTGTGTCTTTAAAACTGCCTAATGATCAGTTTAAAATTTTGAAAACTCTTAATTGTGGGTTTACGCTATCAGATCATATTTATATGATGGCAAGGTTTAGAAAGGTCTTCTATTACAGCAAAAAAAAAAAAAAAAAAAAAAAGGGGGGAGGCAGGGCCGGTAAAATCAAGGCAGTGTTGATCACTGATTAGACTTTTTAGAACATGAGTATGCCTGACACCACTCTGACAAAGAACATACTAATTTCCCTATAAAATATATAATTTTTTTAAAATGTAAGTATAAATATATATATAA
>NW_012102787.1:3712942-3733307 GCF_000951045.1 Mandrillus leucophaeus
CAATCTCGGCTCACCGCAACCTCTGCCTCCCAGATCCAAACGATTCTCCTGTCTCAGCCTCCCGAGTAGCTGGGAGGAGCATGCTCCGCCATGCCTAGCCAATTTTGTATTTTTGGTAGAGACAGGGTTTCTCCATGTTGACAGGCTGGTATCTGCCTTGACCTCCCAAAGTGCTGGGATTACAGACATGAGCCACCATGCCTGGCCCCTTTTTTCATCTTAATCTTAAAAATCAGGATACAAGAAACCAAAATATTACTTGTCCTAACTTGACAAATAAATATATTTCTATGACATCAAGCTTTATTTTAGTTCACTCCTAACTGAAAAAAAACCAGCTGTGCCTTCAAAAAAGGGGAAGGTAGGATAAAAACTTGTAACTAAACAGTTAACTGAAAGATTGCTAAGACATGCTAGTTGACCATCAGTAAGAACATTAAACAAAAGCATTTTATACTGTTCCTATGTACTTCTTATGAGCAATGCTATATAAGGATTTTGTTGAACATAAAGACAGATCAGAATTACAACTAACAGTTTACCCAAATCGGGTAGAAAAATATCTAAGGGAAACCCTATAAGTACCTGATGACTGACATGGTAAGTGGTTAGTAAGTAGTGCCAGGCACTACTCTAAAGCACTTCACCTGAAAACAACCCTAGGCAATAGGTGATATTATTCCCATTTTACAGATGAAAAAAGTGTCACCCAGGGTACAGAACTTCCCCAAGGTTGCACAGTTAAGAAATGGTACAGGCAAGATTTGCCACACACTATACATGGTTTTCTAAAATTTCTACAACATTGGCTTTTCCCTATTTCCATTTATAGACAGGAGTCAACTTAAAAATGAAATGTAAATATAAGCCAGGTCTCTTTTACTTGATATATTTAATAGCTATTCTTCATATATTGGTTTGTTATAGTAACTGATCAGTAAAGAAAATTATTACACTATAAAAGCACCCTGAAATGTTAAGTCAGTATCATTGCTTAAATAATTTAGAAGCCAAATTAATGCTGGGTGTGTTATATTAGGACTAGCAAAGCAGTGGTACTGGAATGCCAGCTATATTAATGAGTTTTATATTAATTACATATTGAATGAAACAAAGATATAAAAGACAAAATCTAGATTTGGATTTTGTTTTCAAAACCATCTCATACCCGAATCCAAACCAGTTGGAAAGTACAAGCTGAGGGAGGAATAAAAGATGTTTTCTACATTTTTCTAAATAATGAGTCAATATAGTTTAAACTGACTGCTGCAAATAATTTCCTAAAGTCTTTATATGTATTTCCTTGAGTACCTTCTCACATTCAGTCACTCAAGTTGTCCTATATAATACCTAAAATATACAGGGAGGCCTTGACTGCAAAAAAATTCCCTTCACTTTCACATAGAACCAGTACCCTTCGTCTTAAGCTCTAAGACCACTTAAACAACCAAAGTACTGCTTAGCCACATCCTATACAACTATGAACAGCGGTACAGGTAGAATAAACTGTAGTAACAAAACTAGGAATTTCTGTAAACAGTATGGCCAACTGCCACTTTTAAATAAAGGAATACATGAATCAAGGAAATGAGAGGCTCTTCCATGTTAAAAACTCAACACAAACTAAGACATACTTATCTGTAATCCAAACAGCATTACTGAAGCAATGGTGGAAAGGACAATGGCCGCTGCTGCAGAAAAGCCTTTCATGATGTTGTCTGTGTACTTAACCACAACAGAAGTGTAGAGGCCACCAACACTTGCAAGAACTTGTATACAGAAAGAAAGAAAATCTTATCACTCAAATAAATGAAACATTACATAATGGTGAGGCAATTTTCATCCCTAGAGATGCCATACTAATTTACCTAGGAAAAGGAAAATACTGTTTTCCTTAGGAGTCATCTGAGAGTTTGTACTAAAATTGAGTAGTAGTTCCTATATAATACTGTTTTTCCAAAACAATGCCCAGAGGGCTATGTGGTATACTAAATTTTACACATTTTTTGCTAATACGTTAGATATTTTGGGGCATTGCTATCCCAAAGCAATTTTGCCTTCACAATCAAAACTAAGTCAATAAAATGAAAATACATTCAAACTGGTATTTACAGTATCAAAGGATTAATTTCAAAATGTTATAACAGCTTAAAATGGACATCTAACTTAAAAAATAAAGGATCTACTAAGAACCTTTAATTCCTGGATACTTACAGATGACAAACCAGACATAATATGTGTAACCATAGAAAAATCCTTTTTCTTTAATTTCAGCTCCATCTGACAAGTAGACGCCAACTAATGTCACAATAATCCCTGATAGATACATTTGAATGTTTCTCACCCAAAGAGAAGTATCTGAACTCTTTAAAACTTTTTCAAAATATACTCCTGAAAGAAGAAAATTAGACATGCAAATATTAAAGATTACTATAAATTAATTTAAAATGTCTTTCCTTTAGAAAAATATCCTAGAGCTATATAAAGTATATGATTTGGGGAACAAAACATACTTTACTTAAATGTGCACTATTATGTAGGTTGTGACCCATGGCATACTGTACATTATAAATTTATGTTTTTACAGAGTATATAGAATAATAACAGTGGAAAGTTTATAAGCTACATTTAACAGAAGACTGTTAAGACAGTTTCTGCCTTTATTATAGCAGTAAGATAGACTACAAAAGCTCTCTGTACTACTTAACGCCAGTAAATTATTTGCTTTGGTCAGCTGAAAAACTACACTATTAAGAGTGAATTATAATCACACCCCTGTAATATCTGCCTACTAATGAATACTCCTAATTCTGCAATATAATCTATAATCAACACTAGGAATCTTTTCAGAGTAACAACCAAAATGTAAGTAGAATTTGCTGTGTGAAGCCATTTTCCTTTAAAGCAGGGTTCCACAAGCCAAGTTCATACACAAGGTCAGAAGGATCATGAACTCCCCAACTGGATAATAAATTTTGTGTATATGTGCATTTTTCTGGAGCTGAAAGTCCATAGATTTTTTTCAGATACTTCAAAGGAGTACATGATACCCCTCCCCCACAAAAGTCCCCTGTCTCTCTGGATTTATACTTAAAATGAATGCATATTTTACAAAGCCATTAAATATTTTAGTTATAAACATCATGTTACAGACTTAGGAATTGCCAATGAAGTATTTATCAACTAAAAAGTCTAACGAAAACCAAGATTATTTTTGATGAGTCTGTGTTGGAATGGGAACATAAAATAGCTATTCTTATTTTCACCTTTGATTTTACCTTCTGGGAAAAACATTTATCCAGTGCCCAGTTACCCCAAACACAGAGAGAGATTAAACCACCCTCTGTTTCCTCAATTGTGTATTAAGAGAGTGAGTTAATAAAATGTTGAACATAATCATTTAACTATTAAAGATACTGCAAAAAATCAAATAGTATATTTTTTAGGTAACTCAATTTTTGTTCCCAATTTGTTGGTTTCTAGAACACAATGCTATCATTAAGTATATTCCTGAATCTGTATTTTCCCCTCCTATACAACATCTTTATTTACAAGCAGTATTTTACTTCTGTATTCAGCCTGCTTTCCTAATCAAAAATAGAGTCCTGACTTGAAATAGGTACAAATACAGATACATAATAAAGATGTATAGCTATAACTAATGAATTCCACTAAAAGCTTTAAGCAGAATATAGTAAAAACTATCATCTCTGCTGGAACTATTTCTAAAACTTTTTTTATGTTACACTTAATATTCATACTTTCTTATCTTGATGCATTGCAGGAGTGCTTGTCCCTACACGTACAACTCCAGACTTCCATGGATTTTTGATGTTAGTGATTTTGTGTTGTCTTTCCTCCCTGTTTGGTTGTTAGTTTTATGTATTATGCTTTCTAAGGTACTCTTGACCCACCTCATCATCCTACTCCATAGCTCCTAACCTGTTAAAGCAGAGAAAGAACTTGAGGTTACAGGGGAAAAAAGATACTTAGGTGGCAACATTAACAACCTAAAGCAGCAGGATCTGACTTGAGGATAGTGGCAGTTCCAGAAAAAAGGAAAGGGCTTTCTGAAGGCTAATGTTCTCCATTTTCAGAGATCTTTTTTCATTTACTTTTGGGTTTTGGGCCAGACTGAGATGGTCAAGGATAACAAAAGTAGTTAACTGCAAGTATGAATAGGGATTGAGTCTGAACTTAGTTGAACAATGCTATACATTTACTGAAAAAACAGCTGACATAAAACTAAATATAAGCACGAAGATAAAGTTTAATGGGAATAAAACTGAGAAAGCAAGATAAACTAGACTGGTGTCTAAAGTTTGATGTTTTTGAAAAATATGACAAAAGAATAAAACGATGCTTTCATGATTTACCTGCAAATCCTGAGCACAATACAGCAATAGCTATAGCACCAAACCCTAATAATGGATTTTGTTCCACCTGCAATATTAATTTTTAAAGTTATTTTTAGTGACTAATAAACAAGAGTTCATCCAAGAGTCCAAACAAATAAATACAAAAACCTGTGTTACAGTCTTACTAAAAGTATATTCCACATCAGACACAGCTATTCTACAGAATAAGACAACGAAACAAACAAAAAGACCATTCCAGAAATTAACCAGGGTACTTGGCTTAAGTGAAAAATGTGTTCCTCAAATCACAGCCATAGTATATGCTTAATATATTGTGTGCCCACTGTTTCCTAATATCAGTAAACAGTCTAGCATGAACTTTTGAACAGGCCAAGTCAGCATGCTACTTAATTTTAATTTCTACTATCACTCTAACTTAAAAGCTTATAGCATCAATCCTGAAAATGATAAGAATTTAACTTATTTATTCCTCATCACCTACAGGATAAAGTGCTGCCTCTTAAGACTCTGCAATTTATTGAATTTTTAGTATACCTTCTGTGTACCAGATACATTGTCTATACACATAGCTATGGTTTGAATGTCCACTTCAAAATGCGTGTTGAGATTTAATTGCCATTGTAACAGTATTAGGAGGTGGGCATTTAAGAGATAATTAGGTCATGAAGGCTCTCCCCAAGAAGGGATTGATGCCATTACTGAGGGAATGAGTTAGTTATCGAGGGAGCAGGTTTCTGATAAAAAGGATGAGTTCAGCCCACTTCCCTCTGTCACATGGGATCGCTTCTGCCTTCTGCCATAGAATGACCCTCGCCAGATGCCAGCACTGTGTTCTGGACTTCCCAGCCTCCAGAACCATGGGCCAAATAAACTTCTGTTCTTTATGAATTACCCACTCTGTGTATTCTGTTATAGCAGCAGAAAATGGACTAAGATACATACTAAATGAATAAAGAAGATTATAATACACAGCTCTGGTTCTTAATTTCTTACATAGGCAAAATTGACAAGTATATATAACCAAAATAGTGTGAGACTAGTGCTAACAGATCCAAGTATATGAGTCCTAACCCTCTGTTTCACTTTATTTTCTGTTTGTTCTAAACTGTCAGGAGCTTTCATCAGTCTTCCCTGAAAGATAAATACTATCTCAATAGTATCACTGAAATTAGCGGGTTGAGATTCATGACTGTAATATGACAAGTATATACCTTGTTCAAAATAAATAAGCCTGATATAAGAAAAGTACCACTTTATGGTACCTGAGAGAGCAAGCTTGGTCTAAAATGTTTGCATGAAGATAAAAGGAGAAACAGAAGATACTGTAGACCAGTGGTTCTCAAAGTATGGACCCTGGATCAGCAGCAGTGGTACCACCTGGGGGTTTGTTAGAAATAAAAACTGTCAGGCTCTACCCCAGACCTACTGAACCATAAACTATGGGAATGGGCCCAGCAATCTGTTTTAACCAACCTTCCAGTTGATTCTGATGTACACGAAAGTTTGAGAACCACTGCTATAGACTACACATTATTAAAAAGGATACCTTCCTAATACAAATTTCAGGACTGACATAGATAGAATAAAATACTGTGAGATATCACCTATCCCACCAATTCTTGACTGACTTTCCTGCCAGTTTAATCTCTCTACAGTTAGGAAAAATAGTGATGGAAACGGCTTATCTGGACTTGATTCTGACAAGAAACTACTGGGTGATGAAGTAGATGTGATGGAAACTTTGGAAGAAAGCAACCATGTGATCTGAGCATGAGCCAAACACAGCACAGTTAAGAGACATGTGCTCCAGTCCTGAATAAATCAAAATTCAAAAATGTAAAACTTTAAGTTAGAATTCCATGGCTTGTGAGAAGATGATTCAAGAGAGATTAAGAGTTACTGAAGAAGGAGGTTCTGGTGAAGATTTTAAAAAAGAATACATAAGGAAATCAACATGTTTAAATAAGGGCATCTTCACTGAATTCTGATTTTACAAGAACAAAACTGAGGTATAGATCACCAGGAGGACTCTAACCAGGAATTTAAGAATAGTATCAAGAAATCGAAAACTCAGAATAAGTTGAGGCTTGCGACAACACTGTAAGGCATTAAAGAAAGCTTTTTTTGAGACAGGATCTTGTACAATCATGGTTCACTGCAGCCTCAACCTCCTCAGCTCAAGTGATCCTCCCACCTTAGCTTCCTAAGTAGCTAGGACTACAGGCATGCATCACCACATCTAGCTAAGTTTTAAATTTTTTTGTGGAGACATGGTCTTACTATGTTACCCAGGCTGATCTTGAACTCCTGGGCTCAAGCAATTCTCCCCACCTACACTACCTAGCTAAATAAATTTAAAAGACTATCAACAAAAGTAGGTGAGTTAGTATATATAAAGCATTTAGATAATGCTAGTATTTAGTGCCATATAAATGATTACGGCTATTATTGTTACACTGATTACCAGCAAAATGTTAGAACAGATTTAGAGATGACTTGTACTTAAAAAGTTTAATGGTCATCAGTGGAAAGTAGTGTGACTTCACTAAGTGTGAAACATACCAGATTTCCTTACTGAAATGACTCCTAATGTTAAGTGATGAGGGGAATTCCATAGGGATGTTTCGCAAGAAATCTGACAGATTGCATATTATTATTATTATTTTTTTTTTTTTTGAGACAGAGTCTCGCACTGTCACTCAAACTGGTGTGCAGTGGTGCAATCTCGGCTCAGTGCAACCTCTGCCTCCCAGGTTCAAGCAATTCTCCTGCCTTAGCCTCCTGAGTAGCTAGGATTACAGGCGCCCGCCACCATGCCCAGCTAGTTTTTTTATTTTCAGTAGAGACGGGGTTTCACCATGTTGGCCAGGCTGGTCTCGAACTCCTGACTTCATGATCTGCGCGCCTCAGCCTCCCAAAGTGCTGAGATTATAGGCGTGAGCCTCTGTGCCCAGCTGCATATTTTTATAGACAACACAGAAATGTAGTAAGGATAAAGATACAATCCATAAGCGCATGAATGCTCTTACAGAAAAATGCTAGTTAATTGAACAAAATCAAGCTAGACCATCAACCAATACCAACTTGCCAGGCATATAGATAAGCCACGTTAGAAACAGATCCTCCAGCCATAGTCAAGCCTTCAGCTGACTGCAGCCCTAGCCAATATCTTGACTGCAACCTGAAGCCAGAACCAGCAAGCTAAGGCACCCTCAAATTCCTGACCCATAAAAACTATGAGAGATGATAAATGTTCAGTAAGCAAGAAAAAGATCAAGCTACAGACAATTCTAAAGGTACAGCCACAGAGCTCTGGTCCTGTTCTATCTAAAGTTTTCATTAAAGACCTAGAAGGCATATCTTTTTTGACTCTGGAAAGCATAATACCCAAAGGAGAAGCTAATAATGGATAAGAACTAGAAAGAACCCAAGGGGCTCAGCAATGACCCAAGGCTAACAAGATAAGCTTAATAAATACAAACACAACCTGCATTCTGGTTTAGAATGAGCCAGAGTTTGAGTTCTAGTGTCAACGAGAGTCTATTCCAGTCCTGACACTTGGAACCCACTTAACCAGTATTAGAGGAGTGTATGGCAGTGCAGACAGATTGAGGAAACAGTGGGGTGAGATGGATACAAGATACATTTGAGACAAACTATTTGGGTGACACATTTACATATAGTGGTTTATAACCAATTGTAAAATAGATACTTTGCCTGCCCCCTAGAAATTAACAGTCATGTACCACATAATGACATTTCAGTCCATGATGAACCACATATAAAACTGGTCCTGTAAGATAAAACTGTATTTGTACCTTTTCTATGTTTAGGTACACTTACCACTGTGTTACAACTGGCTACAGTATTCAGCACAGTAACATGCTGCAGAAGTGTGTAGCCTAGGAACAACAGGCTATACTGTACAGCCTAGATGTGTAGTAAGTAGTCTATACCATCTAGATTTGTGTAAGTATACTCCATGATGTTTGCATAACAATGAAATCACCTACTGATGCATCTCTCAGAACGCTGAACTTATATTCTTTGTTAAGTGACGCATGACTGTATAACAAGTCTCCAGTATTCAGAACAAAGGGGTAATTACCAAGTTGTGCCTCATACTACTTAGACAACATCGGGAGACAGAGAAGTTTTAGGATATATTGAGGAATAATGATACATGAATGCATCTAGGAGGGAAATATAAGGAAAAGCGTAGGGGCAGAAGGCAGGGATCAGGAAGTCTCTGTCTAGAAACCATATTATAGAAAGAAACAGTAGAGTTTTAATTGGGGAAGGAGGAGACCTGGAGGGTGGGGATATGATACTGTTCACAAGCACTGTACATCCCAGCCGCCTTCCATTCCTAAGAGAACCATAGTCCGTTTGCTAAAAGTTAAACACAGTAAATATTCAACTGTAGGAAATGCCTGACCTTTACAAAACTATTCACTGGCATCCCATTTCCTGTTTCTCTTTGGGGAAATAACTGATTGAGGCATACAATATAAGAAAAAAAATCATGTATGTATCTTAACATCAACTCTTTAAAAATCAGTTATGTACCTTCACATTAATTCTTAAAAACTAGAGATAATTATCAACTATCAGTAAGAACACTCCTCCCCTTGTCATCCCTATCACTGACAGTAGGGAGATGTGCCAGAGACTAAGAGTTGAGGGAGAAGATGAAAACGATGCAGAAAAACCTTGCCCAGTGTTTCTGAGATGTTTGAAAGAGGTCTAGAAGTTCTAAACGTATACACTATGGAAACTGGCACAGTTGTGGTCACAAGTTAGCTATTAACTAATTTAGGACAAGTTCCTTCACCTCTTTGGACTGTCATCCATAAAATGAAGGGGGTGGAATACATTATTTCTAAGGTAGCTTCCATGTCTAACATTTTTTATGCATATTCTCCTCTGAGAAACAACCAATAAGTATTATTATCCCTAATAATATGCTAAAGAAAAAAGGCCTATCTATAAGGCAAAAGTTACTTTAAATCAAAGAAATGTAGTCATGCTGCATGCATCAATGTAACTGAACAGTGTAAGACTTAAGGAAGTTTTCTATTTATGGGAAGTTATGGTGTGCATTTTGTTTCTTACCACAACTTTTGTAGCTTGGGCTGGTTTCCACTGTACAAGCGTGACTCCAGCACACAGCATAAAAACTGAAACCCACTGTAATTTGCTGAGTGTCCGGTTTAACATTAAAACAGTGCATAAAGCAGTACACGGAATCTTTAACTGGTAGGTCACCTAAAAAAAAAGAATGAATTAATAAATTCAGTTAATGTTAGTCTCTGATACAAATATCTTCTTTCTCATATCATTGATACAATTATCAATAAAAAATATTTAATAATGGCTGGGCATGGTGGCTCACACCTGTAATCCCAGCACTTTTGGGTGGTGGATCACGAGGTCAGGAGGTCGAGACCATCCTGGCCAACATAGTAAAACCTCATCTCTACTAAAAACACAAAAAATTAACTGGGTGTGGTGGCACATGTCTGTAATCCCAGCTACTCAGGAGGCTGAGGCAGGAGAATCACTTTGAACCTGGGCAGCAGAGATTGCAGTGAGCTGAGATCACATCACTGCACTCCAGCCTGGGCAACAAAGCGAGACTCCATCTCAAAAAAAAAAAAAATTGATAATATGATAGTTAATAAAAACTCTTTTTACCATCAAAGATTCTGTGCTTTTCATTATCATGAACTCCACTTACCTGGTACACTGCTGCATCCAGATTGCTAAGAGCTAGGAAAGCCATGTTGTTCTGAACAGCATACACTAACGATGGCACACTTAACTTCAACAGTTCCTTGGGGCTCCCCAAGACATTTTCTCTTAAAGATGCTTTGAATCTACCCAGACTACCAGTTTCTCTTTGAAAACAAAAGGGGGAGATAAGAGGATGGTGAGGAAGAAAATTAAAGAGCATTCTTTTAATAAGACTTCTTCAAACACAGGACAGGCATACTATGTTTGCTGTAATTTAGCAAACTAATAATTTCTAACTAGTTTTAGATTAAAAGATACATACCAATAATGTATCCTCTTTAAAAAATTATAGTTCTGTTTGGGAAAATATGACAACAACTAGATTTACCACTATCAATCTCTGGTCAAAGCTCTGAGAGATTTTGAGTATATTAAATAATGAGATTAGGAAAACAAAATTGCTGATATTACCTATAAAAAAATTCATCCCCTGCTACTTTAACTGTATTTCATCAAGTTCACCCTGATTTCTTCTTAACTGATCAGTCTGCATATCCATTTTTATTTTTACTTATTTATTTTTGAGACAGAGTCTCACTCTGTCGCCCAGGCTGGAGTGCAGTGGCGCTATCTCAGCTCACTGCAACCCCCGCCTCCCGGGTTCAAGTGATTCTCCTGCCTCAGCCTCCTGAGTACCTGGGATTACAGGCATCCACCACCATGCCAAGCTCAATTTTTTGTATTTTTAGTAGGGACAGGGTTTCAAACTCCAAACCTCAAGTGATCTGCCCACTTCGGCCTTCCAAAGTGCTGGGATTACAGGCGTGAGCCACTGCACCTGGCCTATTTTTAAAGTTTTGTTGTTTTTTTTTAAATTACAATAGATTTAATTGCAAATAAAGAGGCTTTGGTAGTTCGTTAAGTGGGTCAGGAATAGAGTGGGTTTAGATCAGTATTATTTATAAATTAATTTAGTACTTATGAAATATAGTACATAATAAATCCTTATGTAAGAATATTCTCATCATACTTAATGTCTGTATAATTCTGTAGCAGATCTGAAAAATTTACTACAACAAAAGTAAACTGTATCTCTAATGTACATAAAGTTTACTGTTTGACTGCATATTGATTATGCATGCTCTTAACTATTATTTTTGCTATTACTATTTCAGGAGGACATGGCTAATCTGGCCTATATTTCCTGTATTATAAATCAGCTCATTGATTTCTTGAAAATAAAAATAAAACAATGCTTTATAATAAGCATCAATACCCCAAAAAAGTGCTTTATAATAATGGTCCTAACTGCAGCTCACAATATCCTTAAGAAAACCATAATACTTTGCTGGGAAAGAGCTCTATTCCAACTCAAAGTTTGATAATCACAAGGAGATTCTGTATTTTTGGTTAGAATATTAGAATCAACAGTTGTGAGTTGAATTTTTTCATTTTTAAATGCTGCAAATATAATTACCTAAGTTCTGAGAGAAAGCAAAAGTTCATTATATTAAATTGACTAACCTGTGCCTATTTATTTGCTGTAGAACATTTAACTCCAAGAAAACGCTTAATTAATAAGACAGGAACTTTGACCTAAGCCACAGAAACAAAAGACATCCTTCTTAGTTACAGATCTTTTTGTGTTACCAAGTCCAACACCCATACCACAGTGGTAAATCTATATGCTGAAAAGCAATGCACACAGCCTTGTGGTGGACTACAAACTCTATTCGAAAAGCAAAAGAATACCAAAAATACCACAGATTGTCCACCAAAAAATCTATGTAGGAGAGTTTTCCAGGAGTCTGAAGATTGGCTCTTTAATGTTTGGCTTTTTTTTAAACTGCTTAATGCAATTCTAAGATGCCCCATATACTTTCTTTACATCTTTGTTGTTTTGCTTTGTTTTTTTTTGAAACACAGTCTGTCTCTGTCACCCAGCCTGGAGTGCAATGGTGTGATCTCAGCTCACTGCAACCTCCATCTCCCAAGTTCATGGATTCTCCTGCCTCAGCCTCCCGAGTAGCTGGGACTACATGCACAGGCCACTATGCCTGGCTAATTTTTGTATTTTTGGTAGAGACAGAGTTTCGCCATGTTGGCCAGGCTGGTCTCAAACTCCTGACCTTAAGTGATCCTCCCACCTCGGCCTCCCAAAGTGCTGGAATTACAGGCATGAGCCACCGCACCTGGCCAACATCTTAAATAAGAGTATAAAGAATAATTTTCAACAGGTTTTCTCAATTATAAAACTGATGAAAAATTAGAGATTAAAATGTAAAATAACCACCTTAATAAGGTGATGTGTCAGAGAAGATAACTGAACATTATAATTATCTCTAGTATCATGATAGCATAGATACAAATTTTACAGACCGTGTGAAGTGCAAGTTTTAGTGCCCTTCTAAAATGCTGACTCATACGCTGATGATGTGTCTTTAAGGTGATCCTCAAAAGGAACTGCTGAGAGGTGGCTGCTTGTGCCCACACTTCACACTCCACCTCCTCCCACACTCATTTATCTCCTGGTGTAAGATTCTTCATGCTAAACCTTCAAAAGCTACAATATAATGGCTATTTATCCTTTCCCTAATCCCCAGCTATGGGCAATGCCACTTTACCTCCACCTGTTAAAGATGTTATAGCCTTGGTGGGTGTGGTGGCTCACACTTGTATCCCAGCTATTCAGGAGGCTGAGGCAAGAGGATCACTTGAGGCCAGGAGTTGGAGACCAGCCCAAGTAACAGAGGAAAACCCCTTCTCATAAATAAATAAATAAATAAATAAATAAATAAATAAATAAAATTGCCAGGAGTGGTGGCCTATCATCCCAGCTATGCTGGAGGCTGAGGTGGGAGCATCACTTGAACCCAGGAGTTTGAAGCTACAGTGAACTATGATGCCACCACTGCATTCCAGCCTAGGTGAAAGAGTAAGATACCATCTCTTTAAAAAAAAAAAAAAGAAGAAGACATTAGAAGCCTTCACTGGTAACAAATAGTGTTTTAGCTCTCCAAAGAACAGGGTTGGTCTCTTTGTCCTGTCAGAATATGGGCTACTTAAGGATCCAACTGCTATTCCAAATAATCACCATACCTGCACCAATACAGGCTGCTGTGGTCCTTTTTCTCCCCCTCACTTTTCTTTCTTATCTCTTCTCCCTTTTCGGCTTTCACATAAAAAGAAGGGCTTAGGAAACAAGTTAGCAGCCAATCTGAGTACTCCTTTCCTTCAGTGGAGCAAAAAGTAAAGTACAGTGTGTCAGGATTAACCTTCACATCTGTCTCTTTTGGCCATATCCTTTTTGTTGGATGCTTAGGAGCTATTTTTTCACTGCCAGGATGGCCAAGGTATATTTTTCTGGTTCCTTCTCTAATGTAGACATTAAAGAAACCAAGGTATACCAGAATGTTAAGCGCTGGAAAGTACAATTATCACTGTAGTACCAAAAGATTATAGCAATGTTACATAAGATATTTTGAAATAAGTTACCAAAAAAAAAAAAAAAAAGCAGAGGATGCTAAACGAACGAGTAAAAGAATAACAGAAAAGTATCAGAAAGTAGACAAAGGAAATTTAGGAGGTATTGGAAAGAATATGTGGGAATCTTACCACACAGAAAGTTTTAAAGAAGAGGGTAAATAATTTCAGTATTAATCAGGTTAAATCCTGCTTAAGTTAATGTATTTATTAAGAATACAGCTCTTAATCTTATATTTAGCTTTACACTGAAGTTATATAAAAGTAACAAGAGCGTTGTATCTGCTAGGAAACACTAGTAATCATCTGTCTTTTTGTTTTACTATGAGACAGAAACAAATGACCACTCATAAATATACTGTAATATACTGTAAAAAGGTTACTTTTTCTTCTATTTTCCTGAACTTATATTTTCTGTTTTGGGGATTTTTTGTTTTTTGTTTTTTTGAGATGGAGTCTCGCTGTGTCACCCAGGCTAGAGTGCAGTGGTGTGATCTTGGCTCACTGCAACCTCCACCTCCTGGGTTCAAGCAATTCTCCGGCCTCAGCCTCCCAAGTAACTGGGAGTACAGGTGCACACCACCATGCCGGGCTAATTTTTTGTATTTTTAGTAGAGATGGGGCTTTTCATCATGTTGGCCAGGCTGGTCTTGAACTCCTGACCAAGTGATCCACCCACCTCGGCCTCCCGAAGTGCTGGATTATAGGCGTGAGCCACCGCACCTGGCCCTGAACTTATTTTCTTAGAAATCAAATCACAAGCACCTTAATGAGCACCTCTGTTAAAAACAAATTTATTAATTATATAAATGACATTGCTAGCTAGGAGAAAGAGCATATATAATCAAAAGCATATATTAAATTTCTTTTTAGATATAGTCTTCCTTGTTAAGTTTTCTATTTGAACAATTCTTTTTATTTTTATCATTGTAATAGACTCTGTGCAACCTTTGGTTACCTGAAGAAATTCTGAAGCTCCATGTTGACTGCAGAGATTCTGCTGCTGCCTCTCCCCCTAAATTTCCTATCAACCGGCTGAAACCAATTATTTCTGACCTATGTTTGGTCAAAAATAGGCCTCATTCTTCCAGCTACTGATCTAACAAGAACTACTAGGAAGCATAAAATCCTTGGCTAGGTTACCGACGCACTGTGCAAAATGGAACACAGCAGAAGTTACTCATGAGCTTAAGAAAGTTAAACTTTGTTTATAAATTTCTTATCTACAAAGTATAATTAACTCACTTAAAAGACTTTGAGGGGCTACGTTAAAAAACCAACAATGAAGTCAGCTTGAGGACAAAAATACACTTCATATGAGGGACATGATTTTTACTTCCTCCCCAACACCCTGAACCCATTATAGCATGGGTCCAAAAGGGTACTGAAAATGTAAACCAGAAGGAGAAATAAACAGAGCTGGATAATCTATAACATATGTATTTGACAGATACATTAATTTCTCTAGACAATACTATGAAACAGTAAAAGAATTTTCTCTGGTCTTAATATGGATATGTAGTTCAAAGTTAAGATATACTTGGTTTGTTACTAAACACACCCGAAGTATATGTACATTAACATTTACATATCCTGCTAGGGATAGTCTTTATAAACTATGGTGAACAGCAAACAATAAAAAGTTGTTTGAGCTGGCGCAGTGGCTCACACCTATAATCCCAGCACGCTGGGAGGCCATGGCAGGCGGATTGCTTGAGTCCAGGAATTTAAGCCCAGCCTGGACAACATGGCGAAACGCCATCTCTACAAAATTAGCTGGGTGTGGTGGTGCGCACCTATAGTCCCAGCTACTGGGGAGGCTGAGGCAGAAGGATTGCTTGAGCCCAGGAAGCAATGGTTGCAGGAAGTCAAGATCATGCTACTGCACTCCAGCCTGGGTGACAGAGTGATACCCTGTCTCAAAAAAAAAAAAAAAAAGTTGACTTTGTTCCTTTGTTCTAAGGCAATATGAAAGTGTTTTCACTTCCTTTTCTTTATACTAACAATGACAGATTTAAATCTAAACTGTTGACAGCTGTGATAGGGTTTAGTAAAGCATTATAACTAACAATTTTCCCGTGAATTGCAGCAGTAATTAATTTTATGAAAAAGTATTTTTAAATGTTGTATTATCTTTCAACCAAATTATAGCTTAGAAATTGATAACTTAAAATTCAAATACTTGGCCGGGCACAGCGGCTCACGCTTGTAATCCCAGCACTTCGGGAGGTCGAGGCAGGCAGATCACGAGGTCAGGAGATCGAGACCATTCTGGCTAACACAGTGAAACTCAGTCTCTACTAAAAAATACAAAAAAAATAGCCGAGAGTGGTGACGGGCGCCTGTAGTCCCAGCTCCTCAGGAGGCTGAGGCAGGAAAATGGCGTGAACCTGGGAGGCGGAGCTTGCAGTGAGCTGAGATCGTGCCACTGCACTCCAGCCTGGGTGAGAGAGCGAGACTCCGTCTCAAAAAAAAAAAAAAATTCAAATATTTTTAAAAATCACCTTATTTACATATACAGCTTTCACAATATCCAACTGCTAATCTGCCCCTCCCTCAAAACAGAATTTACTAATTTCTCTTTTAATTTAAAGGTTACCTCATATAATCATTCATATGCACAACAGTATATTTACAAAGATAATTACTACATCTTTGTGTTGAGGTAGAAGACTGGAAACAACCCAAATGCCCATCAATACAGACTGGTATATATGGTACCTACATATAATGGAACATCATGCAGCTTTTGAGATAGATTTCTATATACTGACATGAAACCACCTCTAAGGTAAAGTATTTGTGTTAAAAAAAAAAAGGAAAGTGGGGTACAGTGTACATCACACACAGTGCCCAGCAATATCTTGCACGTAACATTTACTACTTTGACCATGTCAACCTTATCTATCAAAGTAGCCATCCATTAATTCCTTCCCACACTCCCTTTTTTTCTTCCGGTTCTAACTTCTTATTGAAATAAGTATAATTTCACACGCCAAAACTTCCAGGGTGTTGTAAGTATAATCAACAAGGATGGGGGAGGGGGGAGGAATCTCAAGTTAAATACAAATAGAAACCAAAAATCACTGTCAACAAAATTACACTTGCAGAAAAAGAACTTGCAGAATAGAACTCAAATATTCTAAAACACAGTATTTTACTGTATGCTGTAAAACTAAAAGCAAAAAGAACTACATACAAATACACAGTTCAGTTAGTAGGTTTGTTTTTTTCTCAGGTAAATATTAGAAATTCTGAAACTACTTATTACCTATTCTAGGATTGAGCAAATAAGTAAATATCTTGAGCATAATGGGAACTAGAATCCTCACCATTAGATAAGGGAACAAACATGGGTAAGAGGAAGTTTAGAATGAACAGTGATGTTAGATCAAAATTGTAGGTATCAATCAATATATAACTCTGTTATACACAGAACTAGATATAGATAGGTGTGTATGCATACACATGCATATATGTTTCATAGCTCCGTCTGCTAAAAGGGTCTGAAGTAATGATACTCCAGTATCAATGTGTATACCTCATCCCTAGATTCTGGTTTCTAAATACCATTCTGGAAAAAAAAGGAATAAAAGATCCTTGAAGAAATGTATGATTTCAGGGTTGGGGCAGGGAAAGTACAAGAAAAGCCTGGAACATCTTGATATGCTAAAAAGAAACTGTTTAATCCCACTGTGCAAATCTGGGACATTTTGAGCATCAAAATAATGATAATAATGGATTCTAACCTACACAATAAAATAATCCTTGAGTCCATGTTCATATAAATACAAAGAGGGAGAAAAAGAGGGGAAGAAGGGAAATTTCTAGAGTAGAATGTCAATAAATGTATAGGTAATACTTCAATGTACAGGTAATGATGAAGTATTAGGAAGTTATCATTTGACAACAGTAACAGACAACAAAACAAATAGGTGAAAGCATGATGAGAAAGAATATTTATCTAGTCTCAAAGTATCTCTCCAAAGGCACTTATTAACAACAAAGAGGAAACTGATAACTTTATGTGGAGAAACCTACCAGGCATTACCTTAATCAAGAAATCAGGATTAGGCCAGGTGCGGTGGCTCACACCTGTAATCCCAGCACTTTGGGAGGCCAAGGCGGGTGGATCTCCTGAGGTCAGGAGTTCGAGACCAGCCTGGTGAACATGGTGAAACCCCGTCTCTACTAAAAATACAAAAATTAGCCGGGCGTGGCGGCGCATGCCTGTAATCCCAATCCTACTTGGGAGGCTGAGGCAGGAGAATTGCTTGAACCCAGGAGGCGGAAGTTGCAGTCAGCTGAGATCATGCCATTATACTCCAGCCTGGGTGACAAGAGTGAAACTCAGTCTCAAAAAAAAAAAAAAAAAGCAAGATAAATCACCAGTAATGGAACAGAAACCACATACATCTTTATATACTGCACTAAAAGGGACGCATCATTTCTTTGATATCTCTGACCCAAAAAAACCCCTGAATTTAATCATAAAACTCAATAAACATAATTTGAGAGATATTCTACAAGTTAAATGGCCTGTGTTAATATCAATGACATGAAAAAAAAAGATGGAGGAACTCTCTAGATTAAAGGAAACTAGAAACATGACAATTAAATGCAAACTGTAATCCTGGAGAGGACTGAAGTCCAAGAAAAATAATTATTTTGCTATAAAGGACACTGGTGGGGCAATGGGAAAAATTTATGTAAGGTCTGTGAATTAGGTAACAGTACTATATCAGTACTGATGTCTCAATTTTGATAATTTTATTGATTATATATAAGAGAATGTCCTTGTTTTTAGGAAACATGCACTGAAGAATATTAGGGACAAAGAAGCATGTTATCTAAATCTTACTCTAAAACAAATCAGAAAAAAATATATACATGTTCACACAGATATAGAAGAATATCATAAAACATACATGTTTTATTGTATGTGTAATGTGCTATGGGCTAAATGTGTTACCCCTTAAAATTCATATATTGAAGCCCTAATCCCCAAATGTGATTAGTATTTGGAGGAGGGTCTTAGGTTTAGTAAGGTGATGAGGGTAGAGTCCTCATGATGGAATTAGTGCCTTATAAGAAGAGGAAGAGGCCAGAGTCATCTCTCTCTCCAACACATGAAGATACAGCAAAAAGGCAGCTGTCGGCAAACTAGGAAGAGGGCCTTCACGAGACACCTAATCTGCCATGAGCATCTTGATCTTGGACTTTCCGGCCTCTAGAACTGTAAGAAATAAGTGTTGCTTAAGCCAACTGGTCTATGGTATTTTATTAGAGCCGCCTGAATGAAGACACATGGCAAGGTGTTAACATTTGGAAATAAAACGTTAAGAGAAAAAATTATTGTAAACTACTGAAATGTCTAACAATGCCACTGTGCTTATCTTTGTCTTAATTAAAAATAATTACTTCATTGTTCTGAAAGACTCGTAATTTGAAAATTAGACTTCACAAAACTTGTCTTCTAATCCTATCACTGTCAATTACTTTCTAGATTCCTTTGGCAAATTAAAATTTCCCTCAGCCTAAGATTTCTCATCAAAGAAGAGGAAATAATAGTTTCAGCCAAAATGAAAATAAAGGTTGGAGTAACCCAAATCTGAAAATTCAAAATCTGAAATGTTCCAAAACCTAAAACTTTTTGAGTGCCAACATGACATTCAAAGGAAATGCTCATTAGAGCCCTTTGGATTTCAAGTTTTCAGATTTGGGATGCTCGTATCAAATTAATATTCATGCAAATATTCCAGAATCCTAAATATTCTGAAATCTGAAACACTTCTAGTCCCAAGTATTTTGGATAAGGGTTAGTCAACATGTACAAGAATGAAATGAAAATAAACTGCATTTACCAGCTTGTTTCCCTCACCTGTTTCTAAGGCTGGACATCAAAGAGTGTTTCCTTAACACTTTCACTCTCTGGCAGCCTGCCACTCTCAATAGCCACTATTCTGAATAACTGAAGGCAGCAAATATAATCTTAAAGGAGGATGTGTGGCATTTTACATAACACATTGTGACAATGATTACTGGTCGGTATTCTAGAGTATAGTTACCTGCTTTCTAAAGAAGACATCTACTCATGAGGTTTTCAAAAATATTTTTCACAAGTCCCAAAAGGGGGCATTATTCTTTGGCTTTTCTAGGGCATTTTAAATTTATAGCAATAATACACTTTCAGTGGTTTCCTCATATTTATTGCCTAGTTTTCCTGCAGACTGCAGCAACATATGCACCTCTGCCTTCTGTTCTTTTACCCCAACATGAAAGAAATATCTTTTTCCTTTTTTTCAAATAAAAATTACATTGGGAGGCCAAGGCGGGTGGTCAGGAGTTCGAGACCAGCCTGGCCAACATGGTGAAACCCCATCTCTTCTAAAAATACAAAAATTAGCTGGGCATGGTGGTGTGCACCTGTAGTCCCAGCTGCTTAGGAGGCTGAGGCAGGAGAATCACTTGCACCCGGGAGACAGAGGTTGCAGTGAGCCGAAATCATGCCACTGCACTCCAGCCTGGGCAACAGAGCAAGACTCCATCTCAAAAAAAAAAAAAAATGACAATATATATCAGGCACTCTTCACTGAAGCAAGTCTGTATTTCTTCTAAGAAGTTAAATATCCTAACATTTTCAAGTAAATTGCATTTATAATTTTTTTTTTTTTTTTTTTTTTGAGACAGGGTCTCACTTTGTCCCCCAAGCTAGAGTACAGTGGCATAATCTTGGCTCACTGCAGCCTCCACCTCCCAGGTTCAAG